>NW_023601104.1:30769909-30804834 GCF_014898055.3 Talpa occidentalis
CCTCTCCAGCACTTGAAGCTTTATTCCAACAGTGGGCGGGAATGTTTGACACTTGGACCGTCTAAAAAGTTCAGATTGGGAGGGAGGTCGCCATTTCTTGTGACCTGTCTGATTCAACAAGCCAGTCACATCTAGGCACCCAGGTGATAACTGTGGACGTGTCCTTGATCCTCTGTGTAGGAAGCCATACTGCTGTGCCCTGAGCACCCTGGGTCCCAGCTCCAGGCAGGGCAGCCCCTGTGGGCAGAGGCTCTTTTATTCATCTTTGTGTCTCCAGGGAGGAGAGTCTCCTCTGCCCCAAGGGCTTCTGCCTGCCAGCTCGGGCCTCACCTTTCGCCCCCTGGTGGCTGACACTGTATGGTGCAGCCTCACATCCGCTGGGCAGAATGGGACAAAGGCAGGGGAAGGTAGCCAGGTGGGACTGGGCTCCACCATTTCCCAGCCTTGGACAGTGCCCTTTCTTTCTGAGCCTCAATTTTTTCACCTGCATGTGGGAATATTTAAATAGCTGCCTCTTATTGAACACGTACTATGGGTCAGGCAGGGTGTGAAGCCCATTGCATGCAAGAATTTATTAAGAAAGCACATGGCAGGGCCTTGAGTGTGCGAGGGACACTACACGGTCAGCGGATGACATGGAGGTTGGGAGAAGTAAGGCAACTGGCCAAGTCACATGCAGGTCAGGGGCGGAGCATGTTCCCCAGAACCCATTCTTATAATCAGCCCTCCTCACTGGACAGACCCAGAGGGCCTGTGAGGACAGCCATGTAGAGACTGCCCCGGAGAGCGCTCTGTGGTGGTACAGTTGTCAGTGGAGCCCAGGTTGTCAGGAACTGGAGCAGTGAGAATCCAGCCAAGTGACCCCACAGGATGCTCAAACCAGGATTCTGGGGGCCTCTCTGGTGGCTCAAGGGATTAAGTCTCAGTACTATGAAGCTATCTGCAGCCACTGCAGCGTGAGTTCGATCCCTGGCTAGAGAGGTGACCCACATGGTGCAGCAGACCTCTCCAGTCTCGCCTGCTGCTCCCCTCAGCAGTGTATTTCAGTCTCTCCGCCTGTTCTGCTCCCGACTCTGTCTCTGGTAAATCCTCTCACCCTCCGCAGCTCTGGCCTGTACCCCAGCTCTTGTATGCATAAATAAATAAATCTTAAAACAAAAAAACAAAACAACAACAACCAGGGGCCTCCCTGGTGGCGCAAGGGGTTAAGATGCAACCTATGGAGCTCACCGCAGCCACTGCAGCACGAGTTCGATCCCCGACCAGGGAGGTGGCCCACATGGTGCAGCAGACCTCTCCTGATTCGCCCGATGCTCCCCTCAGCAGTGTGTTTCGGTCCATCTGCCTGTTCTGTTCCACACTCTGACTCTGGTGAATACTCTCACCTCCCAAAACGCTGGCCTATACCCCAGTTCTTGTATGTATAAATAAATCTTTAAAACAAAAACAAACAAACAAACAAAACCCCGGGATTCTTAAAGACCTCATTTTACAGGAGGAACAAAGGGCTAGGGTGAGACCAGACTTTCAGAGCAGGTCTAAGGAAACCCTAGGCTTTCAGAGAAAAAGGGCTAGACAAGTTTTCATGCTCCAGGCTCTCGCTGGCTGGATGGTGCCATGTTGGATGAGAGGCCTTTTGTTTGGGATTTCTGGACATTTGGACACTATCTAGGGTAAGATAGCTGGTCATCTGTAACCTTAGAAACTCTTTGTCTCCCCTGTTTGTTAAATAAACCCCATTGTTTCCTGAACTTGAGTGGTCTGAGAGTGAAAGCCCACAGACAGTGACCTGTCTTCTATTGGGCACTGTCCTTGGATGGCTACAGCACCCCTATAGCCCTGTTTCCAAATTGGAGTTGTTGTTTAGAGCCAAGTAGAGCTTTAGGACTCATAAGAACTTCAAGAAGTTTCAGACGACAGTTATTATTGAGAATTATCTCTATGGAGAGCAGTAATCTCAGCTTGGGAAGAATTTACATTTAGGGTAATTCTCTTGAAGATGGTATCAATATGAATGGTTTAGAAAAAATGGTATAAGAAAACACAACACATTGAACAAAGTGTGTAGGTTATGGTTATTACTCAAAAAATAACTTGTGGGTCTCCCTGGTGGCACAGCGTTTGAGCGCTGGGTTGCGAAGCTGCCCGCAGCCTCTGCAGCGCCGGTTTGATCCCCGGCTGCTCCCCGGCCACCAGAGGAGGGTCCCACATGGCGCGCAGACCTCTCCTGCCGCCCGCTGCTCCCCTCAGCAGTGTACTTCAGTCCTTCTGCCTGCTCTGCTCCCCGCTCTGGCTCTGGTGAATTCTCTCACCCTCCCGCGCTTCTGACTGTACCCAGTGCTTGTATAAATAAATAAAATTAATTAATTAATTAAAAAAAAAGAAATAACTTGTAATGGTCACAGTTAATGAACCCAGCTGCTGAAACATGTATAACCTGGAATTCCAGATGCTTTAGCCTATAAAATCCATTCCTCTGTCATTTCAGTGTCTTTCTGGCCGGGTGGCATTCCACCTGATCATTTAGGAACTAAGTTCTTCATATTGTGATTCTGTCCTCCCCTGTGTCCCTGGGGTCATCTGCATGCAGCAAAAGGATGGAGAAGGCAAAGCAGGATGAGGTGTGGGGAGTTTTATTAGCGTACTTCTCTTCTGTCCCAGTTCAGCTGGCTAGAACTCCATTATGCACCCGGTTGCAACGGAGACAAATTAATGTAATCTCACGGTGTGATTCATGTTTGGAAACCGGCTGGTCATTCTGCTACAGTTTTCTTCCTTTATTCTTGTATTTTACCTCTTAAAATTCCGGGGTAGTTTAATTTTTTTTAATTTATGAGAACTACTGAGCTAATGCTACTCAGCATTTAGACCCTTTGAGGGTCTAAAGCAGTTAAATATTTCTTACATATAATAAAACTTTTTTGTGTACTTGGTTCTGGTGGGAAGTTTGCATCAAAACCCTTGAAAGATAGAGTGAAACGTTAGCGAAGTCGAGGAGAAATATGTACTGTCATTCATTCCTGAGAAAAGAATAAATTTGCACCACCCTTCTGCATAGAACTGTGACTTTAGAATATTTATACTGCTTGATACAGTCGTTCTATTTTTGGCGAATGACCTAAGGAAACATTTTGAAATGCAGATAAAATTTTTGTGTCAAAATATTCACCAGCACTTTCTTTATAGTGACAAATAATTGGAACTAATCGAAATGAAAACCCCAGGGAATGGTGAAATAAATAACAGTACATACACAAATGAGCCTTGGCAATTAGAGGCCGATGGTGAGTGAAGGACACAGAGGGATGAGCGAGGGTCCAAGGGGAGTGGAAGGCGCTGAGGCACCAAGGCCAGAGAAACAGCAGAGAGCGCCACCTGGTGGCCAGAACGGGCAGTGCGGGTACAGCAGAGAACGGGGACCGCGCTGATCCCGGCCAGGATCTGGGGGATGCACACACCCACTGTCAGTATCCAAGGGCAGGGACCGGCTTTGTTAAGTCATTTCTGGTCACTTCTAAATCATCCTGAGCAAGTTCTTAAATCCAAGTAGACCCATTTGGCCATTTTAGTGGCTTCTTGGCATTTTCATGGACAGTGCTTTTGGAGAAGACAGGGATGTTTGCCTCCATCTGAGTCTGAATTTCCAAAGTGTCCGGCTGTGGAGGGACGGCTGGGGGGTGCGGCCACCGAGAGCCCCTCTGCGGTGGGCCCCGCCCCCTCCGCTCGCACCTGCCAGGGGCGCCGGCACAGCCCCTCCCACCGCACGCTGCGCAGCGCAGCCACCTGCTCTCCGCAGAGCCGGGCTTCCCAGGGCCTGGGAGTGGACTTGGTGCCTGGTCTCTTCTGGACCCTCCCAGCGAGGAGGCGACATCTGCGCTTTGATCTGGGGATCTCCCTGAGCCCCGAGAGGAGGAGGTGAGCGAAAGGTGAGAGGAAGGGCGAGCATCTTCCTGCCGGCGTCTGACTGCGGAGGGTCTGGTTGGAGGACCCAGAGTGGGAAGGGCTGGATGTGGAAACGGAGGGCTTTTCTGGGCTCCCCATTGGACCTGGAGGATCACAGGGGTCCGGGCTCACTGCTGAGCGTAACCCCTCCGAGTTCCACCTCCATTGAGGAAAGCCGGTCTTGAGCTCCCGGCTCCTGGCGCTTTGTGGTGTATTGATGACACCTGGTGTGGGTTTCCTGGGCTCTCCTTTCCGTTCCATCGATCCATGGGCTTTTATTCTAGTGGACTTACAGTATTCTTTGAGGAACATATTGTGAAATTTGCTAGACCCTCAGGTCTAGCAGGCAGGTCTAGCGGGCACGTCCCAGACTCCCAGCGTAAGCAGCTCCACCCTGTACTGTCCAGGGCATGTGCCCTGAAGGTGAAGCCGGTTTTTAAAACCCCAGTGTTGCGCATGGAGGCACATAAAGAAGATTTAACAATGGGCGCTCAGCCCTTGCATCTCCCAGCGCATTGCTGAGGAAGAGGTTAAGTCCACCTTCGCCTTCCTCCAGCATCAGCCTAGGTTTAGGGTTGGGACAAGTTAGAATAGAAGATCCCTGTCCTTGGGCTTCCCTGGCGGCCTAGGGATTAAGGCTCAGCGCCACCACGGCCATGGCCCACTGCGATGGCCTGAATTCGATCCCTGGACAGGGAGATGACCCACATGGCGCAGATGACCACATGGCGCTGCTCCCCTCAGCAGTGTGTTTCAGTCAGTCTGCCTGTTCTGTGCCCCACTCTGTCGCTGGGGAATCCTCTTATCCCCGACACCTCTGGCCTCCACCCCAGTTCTATACAAAAATAAATAATTTTTTTTAAAAAAGAGACTCCTGTGCAGAATAATTACATTTTTAATGTCAATAACTCACTCTATTCATATAAACTAAATTCAAACTCTTGTTTTTTGGAATAAAATCTGTCACACTGCTTCTTGGGTTTAAATCCTCACATTAATTATCCAATAAACTAATTTCAGTTGAGACTTTGTGTCCAATTAACAGTTTGAAGTCAGGGAGCAAGTTGTCTCTAGCTTCACTCTCAGGAGTGTTTGGCCTCATCCCAGTCCGTTGTGCTCCCCTGTGCATTTCAGGATTGTGAGTCCTGTTTCTGTGAAAAATGTCATCGGAATTTTGATTAGGACTGTGCTGAATCTGTAGTTTGCTTTGGGGAGTCTCCACCTTTCAATAATTATAATTATTTCAATTATGAGCACAGACTATCTTTCCATTTACTTGTGTTTTCAATTTCTTTCAACAGTATTTTATAGTTTTTCATCTCCGTCATTGAATGTTTTCCCAGGACTTTTATTCTCTTTTTAAAAATTTTATTTATTTATATATACATATATACGTATATATTGCATCATTGTTCATTTAAATTTTTTTTTATTTTAATTTTTTTATTTATATAATAGCTGGGGTACAGGCCAGAGGCGCAGGAGGGTGAGAGGACTCACCAGAGACAGAGTGGGCAGCAGACCAAGCAAACATACCGAAAGCACTGCTAAGGGAGCAGCAGATGAGACAGAAGAAGTCTGCTGCGCCATGGGGGAATCTCCCTGGCCAGCCGGGAATTGAACCCGCACTGCAGTGGCTGCGGACAGCTTCACGGTGCTGTGCTGAACCCACTGTGCCACCAGAGAGGCCCTTGCATCATTGTTCATTTTTGTACAATGTTTGATTTCACCTCTCAGCTATGGTCCCTGTAAAATTCCTACCACCAAGTCACCTGCACACCGTCACCATAGTTTCTTGTGCTCTTCCTGCACATGTATTAATCACTCTCCCTCCTCCCTCCCCTGCTGAATGTCTCCAATTTATAGTTGCCTGCTAGTTTTGTCTTCCTTTTCCCCCCTGATCCCTTATTTGATTCCCCTATATTTCCCCTATAAGTGAAACCATCCATTATTTTTCTTTTTCCTTCTGACTTATTTTGCTGAGCATAATCCCTTCCAGCTCCATCCATGTTGCTGCAAATGGCATGAATTTATCTTTTTTTGATTGCTGAGTAATATTCCATTGTGTATATACACATCTTCTTGATCCAGTCATCTATTTTTGGACATTTAGGCTGTTTTCATATCTTACCTATTGTAAATAGTGCTGCAATAAATATCGGAGTGCAATAAATATCGGTTTCCTTTTGAATTAATGTTTTGTGTCCTTTGGGTAGATTCCTAGGTGTGGAATTGCTGGGTCATATAGTATCTCCATTTTTAGTTATTTGAAGAACCTCCACACAGCTCTCCATAGTGGTTGGACCAGATTGCATTCCCATCAGCAGTGTAAGAGGGTTCTTTTTTCTCTACATCCTTGCAAGCATTTTTTTTTTTAATAATATGGGGCATTCTCACTGGTGTGAGGTATCTCATTGTGGTTTTTGCATTTCCCTGATTATAAGTGATATTGAATATTTTTTCATATACCTGTGGGCCATTTGCATTTCCTCTTTGGAGAAGTGTCTTTTAGCTCTTCTGCCCATCTTTTGACGATTGTTTGCTTTGTTTTTGTTGAGTTTTGTGAGCCCATTGTGGATCTTTGAAATCAGTCCTTTATCAGTTGGGTGGAATACAAATATTTTCTCCCAATCAATAGGGTGTCTCTTTGTTTTGGTTATTGTCTCTTATGCTGTAGGAAGCTTTTTAGTTTGATGTAATCCCAGCTGTTTATCTTTTCCTTCACTTTCTTTGCTTTGGAGATGAGTCTTTAAAGATGTTTCTGAGATGTATATCATGGAGTATTTTGCCTATATTTTCTTCCACATATCTTATGGTTTCAGGTCTTATGTTCTAGTCTTTTTAAAATTTTTATTATTTTAAAAGATTTATTTATTTATGTATACAAGAGCTGGGGTACAGGCCAGAGATGCAGGGGGGTGAGAGGATTCACCACAGACAGAGTGGGGAACAGAACAGGCAGAATGAAGTACACTGCTGAGGGGAGCAGGGGGCGAGTCAGGAGAGGTCTGCTGCGCCATGTGGGTTGCTCCCTGGCTGGCTGGAGATTGAACTTGTGCTGCAGAGACTGCGGATTGCTTCATAGTGCAGTGCTTAACCCTTCGCACCACCATGGAGGCCCTCTCTTCAGATTCTGTTTCTTCTTTGAGAAATGAAGGCTCTCACTTTTGGAGATGTGGCTTTTACAGGTAGAAATTATCAAGCTTCAGGCTTGTAAGTTTCCATCACATTATATACCACAGGTAATTTTTTTACACACTAACCCTTTATTCCTTCAAAAAAGAAAAATTATATAATCTATTTTAGCATGAATGTTAAAAGAAACAAAGACAGCCACAGAGACAAAAGACTCATTTAGTCGATATTACTGTATTTACTGTCCCCATAGTGTGTTTAAGAAATACAAACAATATCAATCACAAATAGAATTATCAATTTCACAAATTAAAATAACACGATTTCATGAGAAAATGATGTAATCTTATCACTTAAAAAAAAAAAAAATTTATTATTTATTTATTTATTTATGTATATAAGCACTGGGTATAGTCAGAAGCAGAGGAGGGTGAGTGAGTGAATTCACCAGAGTGGAGAACAGAACAGGCAGACTGACAAAGTACACTGCTGAGGGGAGCAGCGGGCTTGGCAGGAGAGGTCTGCGCACCACGTGGGACCCTCGCAGGCGGCCGGGGATTGAACCGGTACTGCAGAGGCTGTGGGCAGCCTTGCAGCCCAGCGCTCAACTGCTACGCCACTGGGGAGGCCCAATCATCACTTTTAATGTGTGTGTCACCTAACATTTATTACCTCACTCTGTGCTTTTCTTGTTCCCATTATTCTTCTCCTTTACGGGACATATGTGAACAAATTAGTCTCCAAAAGCATTTGATTCTAATCTAAATCATGACTCAGCCATTTAGAAATACTAATTTGTTATCCTTAAGCTATTCACAGAAGGCATTTGCCTCTAGTCTCTGGAGTACTCAGAGGGGGAGTAGAGAACATTTATATTAACCAAGTGTTTCTTCCTTTATGTCTTTCCCATTTGATTAATGGGGAAGGATCTATTTTTTCCTAGTTGAAAAGCTGTAAATATGTTTGAAATGATTCTCTTACAAGAATATGGCTCAAGACTGGAAGATGATGTGGTGGGGGATACTTCATGATACAGCCAGAGGACACTGGTAGTTCTTCAGGTATTGGGTGGAGAATATTTACAGTTTGCTTAAAAAATCTGACTGGTCTGAATATGTAAATTCACTTAAAGTTCTTTTAATCATTTCTGATACTTACTGGGTTCTGGCTGTGAGGGGCTGTTACAGGGCAGGGAGAGGGGCACCCCAGACTCCCCAAACCTGCCTGCTCTAAATAGGTTCTGCCATCTGCTGCATCAAGACAAAACATATAAGACCTTTAATGGAAAGGAAGTTCAATACAATTAGTGTGCAATACAGACAAGACAAAGAATATAGTTTCCAAATCTAGCACCCAAACTTACCCATCCCCTCATGGGTAAAAGTCCAGCCAAACAGGATTGGCCCAAAGCAAGGCCCGAAAGCCTGCCCCAAGTGTAAAGTAACTTCTGGTGGACAACCATAAATAAGGGTCAGAAACAGTCAGACAGGGGCCTCCCCGGTGGCGCAGCGGTTGAGCGCTGGGTTGCAAAGCTGCCCGCGGCCTCTGCTGCGAGGTTCGACCCCCCGCTGCTCCCCGGCCACCGGAGGAGGGTCCCACATGGCGCGCAGACCTCTCCTGCGCCCCTGCTCCCTCAGCAGTGTACTTCGGTCCTTCTGCCTGCTCTGCTCCCCGCTCTGGCTCTGGTGAATTCTCTCACCCTCCCGCGCTTCTGACTGTACCCAGTGCTTGTATAAATAAATAAATAAATAAATCTTAAAATAAATAAATAAATAAATAAATAAATTTATAAAAAAAAAAAAAAAGAAAAAAACAGTCAGACAAGTCTGGGAGGAAAAGAGCAAAATCAAAACCAAGATAAAAGCTGCCATTGTCACCTCCCCACAGGTCTCACCCACATCTGTGTCACCCAGTCCAGGATGGAGAGGCAAGTGCAGCTTCTTCACGTGTCTCTCTGCTCCATGTGCCTCCTCCAGGTCTCCTTCTGGCTCTCCATCCTGCTTCCTTCCTCCTTCAGTCTCCTCTCCAGCTTCTTCTCCCTGTTCAGCTCCACCCTCCTCTTGGTGGTCCCCTAGAACCTCCCCTTTTCTCGGGGACCACCCTGTTACACTGCCAATGTGAGTTTGGTTGTGTTTTGGAACATCCTACCTAAACTCTTACTGGCTAATTCACAGGTGTTTTACACACACACACACACACACACACACACACACCCCACTATATTTGAATTTCAGACCAACAAGGTCAGACTGAATCTACACAGTGCAGTGTGATAAAGTGAAATCTTATAGGATTGTTATGATCTTAATAAAAACATATTTTTCCTAAGAAGAAAAGCTTTATGTACCTTTAGATGGAGCCATGTCTGCTTTTGCATGAAACACCCCTGTAATTCAATAGTCTGGCACATTTTCTATTTTAGGCCAATAGAGACCCTGATCCTAGAGTTGATGAAATTCAGGTTGGACAAGATGCTCAGGTAAATGAGACTTAATATATGATAGCTTTTATTGTGACATAAAATGAAAAAAGAATCCATGTCAATAAAAAAACATAATGTTGTAATCGCATCTGAAGATAATCTTATTTATGGGTCATTATTAAATCATAAGACCCATGCAAGTACAATTTTCCCATTTTTATCTGACAAGAAAATATTTTTTAAAGATTTCTTTATGCATACAAGAACTGGGGTACAGGCCAGAGGTGCAGGGGGTGAGAGGATTCACCAGTAACAGAGTGGGGAGCAGAACAGGCAGACTGACTGAAATACACTGCTGAGGGGAGCAGCAGGTGAGACAGGAGACATCTGCTGTGCCATGTAGGTAGCTCCCTGGCTGGCCGACTGGGCATCAAACTCGTGCTGCAGTGGCTGCCGATAGCTTCACAGTGCTGTGTTTAACCCCTTGCGCCACCAGAAAGGCCCTGGCAATAAAATATTTTATCCTGGGCCTCCCTGGTGGTACAAGGGTTAAAGTCTCAGCGCTATCAAGCTGTTGCCAGCCACTGTGGCTTGAGTTTGATCCCCGGCCAGGATGCTAATCCACATGGCACAGCAGACCTCCCCTGTCTCGCCCACTGCTCCCCTCAGCAGTGTATTTCAGTCGATCTGCCTGTTCTGCTTCCCACTCTGTCGCTGGTGAATCCTCTCACCCCCCATACCTCTGGCCTATACCTGAGTTCTTGTATGCATAAATAAATAAAATAAATCTTTTAAAAAAGAAAAAATATTTTATCCCAAAATTGAAACACGGAATAAAATAAATTGCATATAACTAGTGAGTCCCATCTAGATAAGTTACCTTTTTCCAATTATGGAACATTTATAAAACAGAGGGAAAAATTAGATGTTATTTTTCTAAAAAGACACAGTAGGTCTGTTTGCAGAAGATGAAGAAAGAATATTTCAGTGATAAAAGGTGTTTTCTTATGTAATAGATGACCAGTTATTTATAATACTGGGAAGTTATTCCACCTTTCCTTGGGTGGAACTCTAGGTAGGATTGTTCTTTTGTCAGCTGCTCTATATTGACACTCAAATCACATGTTGCACTTCAGTGGCTTTTTAAATTCCAGTATAGTGTCACTATGGGTTATGAAGTAATCAAGTATATGAATTAAGTGAGGAAATTCAAAACATGAAAGTGGAAAACATGAAATTGGTAATAAAGGTGGAATCGGGTATCATATTTCTGTCTCTCTAGTGACATATGTCAGTAAAATAAGTGAGCCTTGATGATGGGTCACCCACCATTGAAAACTGCAGGGTTTTTTTTCATTCACTCTTACAATGGACTGTTCTTTCTGAAACTGGACTTGTGGTCGGACTTTGCTAACAGGAAAGCAAGAGCACATATTACTGTTTTGCATGAATTGACTTCATGTCTTCAGAATGCTGTGCTGCCTTTGCCTGGCTGGAGAGAGAAAAGCAAAGGAACCAATTGTTTGCTGAGAGCTGTCTGCAGACTCTCACCCTTGCTTCACTGTCCCTTGCAAAAGGCAAACCTATTGTGTCATGTAATTACTTAAAGCCTTAAAGCCCTTCATTGGTTCCCACAGTCCTCAGGGTAAAGTCCAAGCCTCTAAACATAAGTTTATGAAACTCTTGTTATCCGCCACTTGCTTTCTTAGGCCTTTAGCATCTCTTTTACATGCTCACTCTTCTCTCATCCAGTTCACCTGATTCTTTTTCAAGGGCAAGTTCTCAGGTTAGTTTGTATGTAGCCCTGCCTGACCGCCCCCCACAACCCCCGACAAGGTGTATCGGGTGTCCCTTACAGGAAAGACAATGGCAGCTCAAGCTTCCCGTCACAGTCCTTGGGGCCACCTGCTGAAGTTGCCGTGTACCTGACTTCCCCCCAGGACACTGAGCTGTCAACTCAGCTTTATCCTCAGCTTCTAGCAGATAATGGGCCCTCAGCAGGTCGCCCATGAATGAATCGTGCATAGCTCTAAAGTGGAGGGGACGCTCTCCCGTGAATAAATAAGTAAACCGAGGCTCAGAATTTGGAGGGAAAAGCCATGGCCGCCACCTGGGCCTGCCTGGCCCTAACGCCCTTCTCTTTTGGCTGAGTCAATAATCTCAGGGGTCTTGCCTGTCAGCTCCTCTCTCTCCTTTCCTCCCTAAATGTAGAGAGAAAGCGCAGATCTGGCTGAGCTCTGCCTTCTGAAGGGGAAAGTGCCTGCGCAGCCCTCCCAAGCGCTCTCAAATGTCAGGGGCCTTGTTGATTACTGGGGTGACACCAGGTTGCAGGCATTCCCAACTCCGTTCCTGCTTTCCTTTTATTTATTTATTTATTTATTTATCTATCTATCTATTTATTTATGTATTTATTTATTTGCCCCGGCAGTCTTTCTTTACTAACAGCTTTGAACAGGCAACGAGTAATGACGTTTATTTTGAGCGCAAAATGAAACCGCAGAGGAAGGAGAAGCGCCTGGGGGGCAAAGGAAGGAAGGCAGGGGCGGACGGCGCCACCTTGTGGACTGACGTGGTAACAGGCGAGATTCAGGGCCCGAAAAACCAGCGGGCATGGAAGCAGATGGAAGAAGGAGAGGCTCAACGGGCAAAGGAAGGAACGCCTAAACCAAGTGCGCCGCCTTGTGGACTGGAGGGATAATGTGAGGAAATCACATCACCACTAGGATATTACTACAGACAGCTAAATGATGCAAATGAATAAAAACTACTAAAGATATAAAATTACCCCTATCCCAAATAACTTTAGTCAATGTGAATTTTAATTAATTAGTTAATTAATTTAAAAAGATTTATTTGTTTATGCATATAAGAACTGGGGTACAGGCCAGAGGTGTGGGGGGTGAGAGGATTCACCAGAGTGGGGGGCAGAACAGGCAGACTGGCTGAAATACACTGCTGAGGGTAGCAGCGGGCAAGTCAGGAGGTCACCTGTGAATGTGGGTCTGCTGTGCCATGTGGGTCATCTCTCTGGCCAGGGACCGAATTCCTGCTGCAGAGGCTGCAGATAGCTTCATAGTGCTGTGTCTTAATGCCTTGCACCACCAGGGAGGTCCCCCCAATGTGAATTTTTAATGGAAAGCTACTTTATAAATATATCTTAACATTTGATAGTTACTGAAAATAACCTAGAAGATTTTATCAAATTATTATAAACTGCTACCAAAATCTTAAAATAACAGTGACATAAAACATTTTACTAGTTCCCTTTATAAGTAAAGTTGTAAAACTTCAAATAAAATGTTCACAAATCATGTGCACTTGTGTATAAAATCTTTGAGTCTTCACAACAGAGTTAATTCTAGAAATATAAACAGTATTACTTTTAAGAAATCCACAGATTAAAAAAATGACACTAGGGCCTCCCCGGTGGCACAGCGCTTGAGCGCTGGGTTGCGAAGCTGCTCACAGCCTCTGCAGTGCCGGTTCGATCCCCGGCTGCTCTCCGGCCACAGGAGGAGGGTCCCACATGGCGCGCAAACCTCTCCTGCCGCCCGCTGCTCCCTTCAGCAGTGTACTTCGGTCCTTCTGCCTGCTCTGCTCCCCGCTCTGGCTCTGGTGAATTCTCTCACCCTCCCGCGCTTCTGACTGTACCCAGTGCTTGTATAAATAAATAAATAAATCTTAAAAAAAAATGACACTAGATCTATTGAAAAGCATTTGCTATGTCAACATTAAATAGCTGATAATTTTTTTTAATTTACTATGATCAAAGCTTTTAGAAAAGCAAGATTAGGAGGCTAAAGACTATCTTGATTCAAGAACCAAGCCAGTTAATTATTTTTTTTTAAAGGGAGATAAATTTTTTTTTTAAGATTTATTTTTACTTATTTATGCAAGCACTGGGTACAGTCAGAAGCGCGGGAGGGTGAGAGAATTCACCAGAGCCAGAGCAGGGAGCAGAGCAGGCAGAAGGACCGAAGCACACTGCTGAGGGGAGCAGCGGGCGGCAGAAGAGGTCTGCGCGCCATGTGGGACCCTCCTCTGGTGGCCGGGGAGCAGCCGGGGATCGAACCGGCGCTGCAGAGGCTGTGGGCAGCTTCGCAGCCAGCGCTCAACCGCTGTGCCACCGGGGAGGCCCCCAAGCCAGTTAATTATTAAACCCTGGAGGCACTCAACTTAAAGGGGGAAAGGACAATGAGTTCTCTATCCCAGAGAGCTCTGGAAGTTCTGGACAATTTAACTAGAATTAAATAACCTTTTAGTCTTTTCTGAAGTTGATACAATAAAATGTTTTGTGTATGTATTCCTCATAAGAGGTAATTTTCTTTTCAATATTCACTATTTTCCACTACTACTTACTGTCATCTTTTTCCTGTAAATCTGTACTAGTTGTTAACCCATTTCTAAGTGTTTATGGAAGTTTAAGTATTTTAAGTGTCAGTGAAAGTAAAATTTTCTAGTAAATCCTTCCAAATTTTGGAAGATAAATTATAGAATATACTTCTGCATTCCGTTCTTGGCAAAATTCATTCTGGAGTCAACTACTTACAGCAATAGTGGCTTTGCTTAAAATTTATGAAATAAAATTGCACATTATTATAGCAATATTTTCATGTATGCATTTTAAACCTACAAAAGTATGAGAAAAGACACTGATTCAATTACTCTGAATTATTCAGATAGTATCACTTGTTTATCATGACCATGATGGTTTTCGTTTTACATAATCAGGTCAATTTGCTCAGATTAGAAGGTCAGCTTTTATTCACAAGGAAGGAATCTGAATAATATTATTATGTGAAAGTGTCATGGGAAAACATTCTATTTTAAAATATTATGAATTTGGGGAAACATGGTCAATTTTAAAAGTTGTTCAAAGGATTCTAATGAAAAAGCAACCCAGTTGATTCACATTATTTTTATATTATTACTAATAATAGTTAACATTTATTGAAGGCCACCTTATATTCAGCATGGAATATCTACCATGTCTGCATGATCTCATTTATTCCTAACAGACACCCTTTTATCCTCAGTTTACAAAAATCTAAACACAGCTAAACAAGTGGCAGAAATAAGCTCTTGATAGACAGTAGATATGTCTACACATAACACTGTGTTACGCCTGAAGCTTATTAAGCAATGTTAGTATTGACCTGACTTAAACTGAGTTTGGGTTCTACAACCAAGCAGTGTATAATCTCTGCCAAATCTCGTTTTTGAAATTTTATTTTACTTTTCATTCTGCCATGTGAAAATTGATGCTCCCGTGCTTTCACCATCCAAACTTATGATCTTGGTCTTTCCTTCTTGCCTTTGTGAAGGGCCAAAAGAGAGACGTTGGCCGCTTTGACAACCTTAAATCAGCCTCCAGGAATGTCACCAGCAGCATGACTTTTGCGGCCAAATCCAGCAACCAGAACTTCATCCTTGTCCTCAACAGAGTTCAAACCACCATCACTGGCTACAAAGGACGGGCTTTTTTTCCCCAATTCTTGATCAGCTGGACTCTGACACCTTTCCGGGGGGCAGAATCCGGCTGTTTGGCTTCCACTTCCACTTTTCCCAGGACAATTCCCTTTGCATGGGAAGCGCCTCCAAAAGCATTGGCTGTGCGGCCAGTGCCTAAGTGGGCTTTCTCGCACTGTTCATCCTGCCGCTGCTCATCTCCTCCGTGGCTTCTGAGCTCCCTGGCAGTGGGAAGACGGCGACAACCTGGCAAATCTCTATCACCATGTCCTCTTCTTCCACAGCAGTGTGTTGGAGAGATCAGATCCACAGTCCAATCAGTATCTTAGACGAGAAAACATTTGAAAGCATGGTAAAGTATTGAATCAACTTAAATAATCATTTTGACACTTGCTTTATTTTCAATATTGCTTGCTATTTAAGTATTTGAAATGGTAGCAAAGTGAAATACTAGCCAAGTAACTTTACCTTTGACAGAAAGAAAAATAAGTGGTACTTAATTGTCTTGAGAAAGTAGACAAAATATACTATTTACTTTATAATTAAAACATACATGATCCAGAATAAGTATCTGTGAGTTGTTTTTCTTTTTAATCTCATTGGGAAAAAAGAACTGGAATAATATTGAAAAAATGAGAACAAAGAAACAATCTGACCACCACCTGGTATTAAAGTGGTAGAAGTTGGGCCTCCCCGGTGGCGCAGCGGTTGAGCGCTGGGTTGCGAAGCTGCCCGCAGCCTCTGTGGCGCTGGTTCGATCCCCGGCTGCTCCCCGGCCACCGGAGGAGGGTCCCACATGGCGCGCAGACCTCTCCTGCCGCCCGCTGCTCCCCTCAGCAGTGTACTTCGGTCCTTCTGCCTGCTCTGCTCCCCGCTCTGGCTCTGGTGAATTCTCTCACCCTCCCGTGCTTCTGACTGTACCCAGTGCATGTATAAATAAATAAATAAATCTTTAAAAAAAAAAAAAAGAATAATGATCTCTTAAAAAATCAGTGCTAAAAAAAAGAATGCTTTGTAATAAAGGATTGACTGAACACCTTAATAATAACTGAGCTCACAATTGAGGTCTCCATGTGAAATACCTAATGACTATAACAGCTAATGCAACTTGAGCTCAGAACTGAGTTCTACATGAGCAGCATCGTCAAAACTGTAAGAGATTGACGTTAATTGAGATCACCGAGTTCTCTATGAGCACCGTGAGTAATAACTACGACAGAGCTGAAGCTAATTGACATGCCACAGAGTTCTCCATGAAGCTGGCCCTGGGCCCGGATGGGGTTTCCCTGGGCAAACAGGAGGCCCCCACACGGGCCCTAGTGGCGGGAATCCCTCAGTCTGGCGCCCTCTCCTGGTCCTTCTGGGTTCGGCATTCTTCGCGGTCAGCCCCTCCTTCAGACTGCTGGGGGCTGCTTGGCTGTTCTCAGTGGCCCCACCTGTGAGCACCTCTAGCCTGGTGACTTCCCTCTGACCTGCTGCTTGCGCTGTCTTGAGTCATGGAATGCATCACCATGGATCATTCTCACATCGCTGAGGTGGGATCTTAGTGTGGTTAATCTGCATTCTCTTATAATAAGTGACTTTGAACATTTTTTTTTTTCATGTCTACATGGCATCTGAATGACCTCTTTGAGAAGTGTCTACTGAGGTCCTCTGTCCATATTTTATATGGGTCATTTGTTCCTTTGCTCTTGGACCCTGTAAGTGCTTTGAAAATTTTGGAGACTAACCCTTGGTCAGATATATAGTATGCAAATCCTTTTTCCCATTCTGTAGGTTGCCTTTTTGTGTTTCTGATGGCTTCTTTTGTGGTATGAAGCCTTTTAAGTTCAGATAGTCCTCCTTGTTTACTTTTGCTTTTGTTTCCCTTGCTGCTGGGTTGTATTCCCAAATATACCTTCATAGTAAGTGTCCTGTAGTAGGTCCCCTATATTGTATTTTTAAAGAATGTTGATTTATTTTTCATATCCTTTATTTTTTTTACACATATAGGAACTGGGGTGTAGGCCAGAGGTGTGGGGAGAGGATTCACCAGAGACAGAGTGGGGAGAAGAACAGGCAGATCTATTAAAATACACTGCTAAGGGGAGCAGTGGGGGAGATAGGAGAGGTCTGCTGTACTCTACATGGGTTAGCTCCCTGGCTGGGGATTGAACTCAGGCCACAGCGATGACAGTGCTGAGACTTAACTCCTAGACCACCTGTAAGGCCGAGATCCCCTGTATTTTCATTCAAGTACTTTGTGTTTATTTTCCTGTATCTAAATATTTAATCCATTTTGAGTTATTTTCATATATGTTGTTATTCATTTATTCATTTTTGACATTATTTTATTTAAATATTTTATTTAGGGCCTCCCCAGTGGCGCAGCGGTTGAGCGCTGGGTTGCGAAGCTGCCGCGACCTCTGCGGCGCCGGTTCGATTCCCGGCTGCTCCCCGGCCACCTGAGGAGGGTCCCACATGGTGCGCAGACCTCTCCTGCCGCCCGCTGCTCCCCTCAGCAGTGTTCTTTGGTCCTTCTGCCTGCTCTGCTCCCCGCTCTGGCTCTGGTGAATTCTCTCACCCTCCCGCGCTTCTGACTGTACCCAGTGCATGTATAAACCAAAAAACAAAAACAAACAAACAAATAAATAAATAAATAAGACATGCCTCTAGAAAATTAAAAAAAAAAATAAATATTTTATTTAAAATATTATTTTATTTAAATTAATTCTGCTTGCAAATGGGACAGATTTTTTTGTTATTTTTTTAAGATTTAATTATTTATGCATACAAGAGTTGAGGTACAGGCCAGAGATGCAGGGCATGAGAGGATTCACCAGAGACAGAATGGGGAACAGAACAGGCAGACTGACTGAAATACACTGCTGAGGGGAGCAGCAGGCTAGACAGGAGAGGTCTGCTGTGCCATGTGGGTAGCTCCCTGGCCAGCAGGGATCGAACTACTGCAGAGGCTGCAGATAGCTTCACAGTGCTGTGCTTAACCCCTTGTGCCACCAGAGAGGCCCGGGACAGAGATTTTTAAAATTGATATCATTAGTAGTTTAATGTAATTTGTCAATATCAATTTAATTTAATCAGTTAATAATTTAATTATTTTACAACTTAGTATAAGATTTCCTTCCCACTTTGGTGTTTTTACTTTGTGTGACATTTTAAATTTGTTTTTATTTCTCACATAATTCGCCAATAGTTAACGTTCTTCTTTTCATTTTTCGAAATACTTTATCTTTTGTAATAGAGATCTTTTGAAAAAAAGTATTTTTTAGGATTCCCACAGCCAATAAATAATCTTGTTATTACAGTAATAGCAAATGTTCCAAATATCTTAATATTATCCTTTTAATATTAAAGAGAATCAAGAAAAAGTACAATGTTAGTATATACAAATGTAAAATAAACAATTTCACATTTTATGTTTTATTCCCTTCTGCATTTTCACATAACTTTTAAAAATAGCATAAATACACACCTACACACTAACCTCTAAATGCGTTCAATACAAGAAGTTTTCACATAAATATAAACATAAAAATAATTTAGGGAGTAAGTATAAACCAAAACATCAAAACCTTATTAAAGGTTTTGGTCAGCTCAATGAGAATTTTTAAAGGAAAAGGTAACTTATAAATAGGTCCAAACTTTTAAAAATGACCGAAAATAACCTAGCTCATTTTATGAAATTATCACAAACTGCTACCAAAACACAAAAACAAACCTTTTACTTAGTTCCCTTTTCAAGTTGTAAAACTTGAAACAAAATGTTCACAAACATGTGTATTGATGTTTAAAGTCTTTGAGTCTTCACAACAGAATAGAGTTAATTTAGAAATATAGTAGTATTAATGCTAATAAATCCACTGACAGAAAATGATACCAGAGCTGTTGAAAAGCATTTGCTCATCTCAATAGGTACAGGGTAGGCCTTAGCCAAGGGGGAGGTTCCAGGTTCTCTGCCCCACCCAAAGGAGAGTGGAGCTAAAGAGAAGAGAAGAAGCTGCAGAAGGGACTGAGGAAGGAAGGAAGCAGGATGGAAAACCAGAAGGAGACCTGGAGGAGGCGCGTGGAGCCTAGAGTCACGTGAAGAAACTGTGCTTGCCTTTTGGTCGTGGACTGGGTGACACAGATGTAGGTGAGACCCGTGGGGAGGTGACAATGGCAGCTTTTATCTTGATTTTGATTTTGCTCTTTTCCTCCCAGACTTGTCTGGTGGTTTCTGATCCTTTTCTGTGGGTCCCCACTGGAAGGTGCTTTAGACTTGTGGCAGGCTTTGGGGCCTTGCACTGGGCCAATCCTGTTTGGGTGGACTTTTACCCACGAGGGGACGGCTAACTTTGGGTGCTTGATTTAGAAACAATATTCTTTGCCTTTCCTGTATTGTTTACTAATTGTATTAAAGTTTCTTCCCATTAAAGTCTCATGTGTTTTGTGTTGATGTGGCAGATGGCAGAACCTATTTAGAGCAGGCAGGTTTGTGGGGTCTGGGGTGTCCCTCTCCCGCCCTGTAACAGATCTAGAAGACTTGGAGGCGGCACATGAAGCAGAGAGACAGGTGAAGAAGCTGTGCTTGCTTTTTGGCCCTGGATTTTTCCCGGCATTTTTGGGGACATGGAAGGAGACACTTGAAGCAGAAGTGGGCATGAGACTGATGGGTAGGTTGACAATGGCAGCTTTTGTCTTGATTTTGATTTTGCATTTTTCCTTCCAGACTTGCCCGGCCCATTCTGTCCCTTTCCTATTGGTCCCCACCAGAAGCTGCCTTAGATTTGTGGCAACCTTTTGAATCTCAGTGCCTCTGCTTTGGGCCTACCCTGTTTGACTGGGCATTTAGCCACAAAGGGATGGGTAACTTTGGGCATTTCATGGGAAACTATTTTATCAATTCTTGCCCTTCTCTCCTCTCTATTGCACACTAATTGTATGAAAGTTATTTTACATTGAAGGCCTTATACATTAGAGTATGTTTTGCCTTAATGCAGTGGATGGCAGAACCCATTTAGAATGGATAGTTTTGCGAATTCTGGGGTGCTCCTCCTTCTTCCCTGCAACGGCGTGAACTTTTTTTTTATGCTTCAATTATATATAGTCACTTTTCAAATGGTCTGTCCTCTTTATAAAAATTTAATCTCAGATCTATGTATTTTACTCTTTATCATGATCTCTTCCCAGTCCACTTCCTCTGGGGCTCTGGGGTCAACAGTCTCTCAGTCCCATACAATTTCTCAATGAATTCTTTCATTCACGTCCACCACTAGTGGACTGTCATACTTTCCCTCGAGGCCCACACTCCCTTCTTTATTCGGTTAAAATAAGCTGAACAAATGAAATTCAACTTTATCAAGTAACCAGCACTGAGGAAAACAAAAAGGATTAATACATTGGCTGTTGAGTTTAGTGACTGAGGCAGATACATTCACAAGTGACTTTAGCATAAGTTGATAAAAGCTATGTATTTCTCTATCTAAAGTGCAGGATTGTGATAGGTAGTTAAAACAAATATATCCTTTTTTGCTCCTAATAACATTATTTCACTTCTCTACTCTTTCCAAAACCCCTGTCCATCCCCATCATACATACAAAAGCATTATCTTATTATCTGTAATATGGACCTCAATTTTACAGATGTAAAAACAGGGGAAGGGGCAGTGAATGTGTCTTATAATAAACATCTGATATTTGAGATTTCATCTTGGGCAATGTTTTCTATATTATATATTCCTTATCTACTTGTTCATCACAGTTCATCATGTGTCCCTGTCCACCAAAGGTTCTAGCTCTCTTTAATTCCTAACCTCAAGGCTGGTAACGTAGTCATTTAAATCTGCAATATAATTCTCAGGAATCACAATTTGAACTCAAACAAAAAAAAAAAAATAGAGCAGTAGAAACTTTTGAAAAATTAAGGGAAACGATACATTGGCTTGATATATCATCCCTGTTTGTGGAACAGAATTTTATGGATATAGAAATAATAAAAAGAATAATAATATAAAACACAAGATAATTTTAGGACATATTTACCATTGTTAATAATGTTTTATTGGAAATTGATTGGATCAACAAGTATTTGTTGAGTACCTATAGGTCCCAGGTATTGTTTTGGTGATGGGAATGTGTCAGTGAACAAACTAGGCAAAAAGGGCCTTCCTGGCGGCGCAACAGGCTAAGTCTTAGCACTATGAATCTATCCGCAGCCACCGCAGCACGAGTTCAATACCCTGCCAGGCAGCTACCCACATGACACAGCAGACCTCTCCTGACTCACCCGCTGCTCCCCTCAGCAGTGATTTCAGTCTGCCTGTTCTGCTCCCCACTCTGTCTCTGGTGAATCCTCTCACCCCCACACCCCTAGCCTACCCTCAAGCTCTTGTATGTGTAAATAAAATAAATCTTAAAAAAAAACCAAACTAGATGAAAATTCTGATATTTATCAAACTGCTTATTGTTAGGATGGATATCTGGTCCAAGTAGATATGATAATGTTTTTAAAGGGCTCAGATTTTGGTGCTAAAGGTTTATTGTGTATCTAGGGTAAATGGTATCAATTTTTCATAAATAAATATTGAAGAGTAACTTAGAGTAGAAAACTAAGCTGAATAGAGATTGAAAGGAAAACAAAGTATTACAAAACCAGACAAGACTGAAGAACAAGAACATTTTCAAGTCGTTTTTATTTTTTTTAAATTATGTATTTTTTTTAAAGATTTATTTGTTTTTATTTATTTATACAAGCACTGGGTACAGTCCGAAGCGCGGGAGGGTGAGAGAATTCACCAGAGCCAGAGCGGGGAGCAGAGCAGGCAGAAGGACCGAAGTACACTGCTGAGGGGAGCAGCGGGTGGCAGGAGAGATCTGCGCGCCATGTGGGACCCTCCTCCTGTGGCCGGGGAGCAGCGGGGGATCGAACTGGCGCCGCAGAGGCTGCAGGCAGCTTCGCAACCCAGCGCTCAACCGCTGCGCCACCAGGGAGGCCCGTCGTTTTTATGAGTGAAAATGTACATGAGTGAAATGTACATGAGTGAAAATATAGGGGACCCACTGCAGGACCTCTACACAAAGAGCATTCGGAAATATAAACCAGCAGCAAGGGAAACAGAAGCAAAAGTAAACAAAGGGGATAGCTGAACTTAAAAGCCTGCATACCACAGAAGAAGTCATCAGAGGGGCCTCTCTGGTGGTGCAAGGGGTTAAGTCTCAGCACTATGAAGCAATCTGCAGCCACAAGTTTGATCCCTGGCTAGGGAGCTAACCCACACGGCACAGCAGACCTCTCCTGTCTTGCCTGCTGCTCTCCCCTTAGCAGTGTATTCCAGTGGGCTGTGTGTTCTGCTCCCCACTCTGTCTCTGGTGAATCCTCCCACCCCCTGCACCTCTAGTCTGCATAAATAAATAAATATTGAAAAAAAATAAGTCATCAGAAACAAAAAGGCAACCTACAGAATGGGGAAAAAGGATTTGCATACCATACATCTGACAAAGGGTTAGTCTCCAAAATTTACAAAGCATTTACATGATCCTAGAGCAAATAAACAAATGACCCATATCAAATATGGACAAAGGACCTCAATAGACATTTCTCAAAGAGGACATTCAGATGGCATGTAAACGAGGAAATATGTTCAACGTCACTTATTATAAGAGAAAAGCATATTAACCACACTGAGATCCCACCTAGCGATGAGAGAATGATCCGTGATGACGCATTCCATGACTCATGACAGAGCAAGCAGCAGGCCAGAGCAAAAATTTTTACGCAGCTGGAGGTGCTCACAGGTGGGGCCCCTGAAAGCGGCCAAGCAGCCCCAACAGTCTGAAGGTGGGGCTTGACCACGATACATGCTGAAGCCAGAAAGACCAGCAGAGGGCGCCCGAGCGAGTGAATCCCGTCACTGGGCCCCTTGCTGGGGCTTTCCATTGGACCAGGCTAGGCCTCAAGCCGGCCCAGGGCAGGGTTCATGTAAAACCCTGTTGCATCTCAATTAGCTTCATATCTGTTACAGTTATTGCTCATGGTGCTATGTAGAACTCAATGATCTCAATTAAGGTCAGCTCTGTTATAGTTAACACCAATGGTGCTATGAGAACTCAATTGTGAGCCCAAGTACCACCAGCTATATTATAGTTACTACCAATTTTGCTATATAGAACTCAATTGTGATCTCAATTAGCATTGCACTGTTACAGTTACTACTATTTGTGCTGTGTAGAACTCAATTGTGAGGTCATGTACGATCACTATGTTATAGTTATTACCAATGGTGTTCTTGGAATTCAATTGTGAGCAAACTAACATCAGTTCTGTTAAGTTTTTACTAACTGTGCTATATAGAAATCATTGTGAGCTTAAGTACCATCAACTCTGTTATAGTTACTACCAAAGGTGCTAATGTAGAACTCGTGATCTCAATTAACGTGAACTCTGTTATACTTACTACTTATTGTGCTATTAGAACTCATTGTGAGATGCAATACCATCAGCTCTGTTATAGTTATTAACAATAATGCTATAAAGAACTCAACTGTGAGTTCCAGTACAGTCAGGTCTGTTACAGTTTTTACTATGGAGCTCCGTAGAATTCAATTATAAGCACAAGTACTGCTAGCCTGAAATAGTTGTTACTATTTGTGTTACTATTTGTTACCACTGGTGCTCAGTAGAACTCAGTTGTGAGCTCTTTATCATCAATTCTGTTATAGTTATTACCAATTGTATAGTGAGCTATTACAATTTTTAAAATTGTGCTATGTAGCTGATTGTTAGCTTAAGTACCATGATTTCTGTTATAGTTATTACTAAAGGTACTATGTAGAACTCAATTGTGAGTTCAAATATTGCTCTGTTATAGCTATTACCAATTGTGTTATTAGCACTAATTATGAGTTTAAGTACATCAGCTCTGTTACAGTTATTACCAATGGTGCTATGTAGAACTCAATTGTGAGCACAAATAGTGTCAGACTATTATAGTTATTACCAATGATGCTCATGTAGAACTCAGTTGTGAGCTCCTTTTAATGTAAATTCTGTTATTGTTATTACCACTTGAGCTATGTAGAAATCAATTGTGATGTCAAGTACATCACTCTGTTATAGTTATTACCAATGGTGCTCATTGAATTCAATGGCGAGCTAACTAACATCAACTCTGTTTTACTAATTGTGCTATCTAGAACTCATTGTGAGTTCAAGTACTATCAGCTCTGTTATAATTATTGCCAATGATGCAAGGTTTGAGTTCAATTTTGAACTAATTTTGAGTTCAATTATAGAACCAATTTTGAGTTCAAGTATAGTCAGCCTTGTTATAGTTATTACCAATGGTGCTATGTAGAACTCAATTGTAAGTTCAAGTACCATCAGCTCCGTTATAGTTATTACCAATGGTGCTCTTGTAGAACTCAACCACAAGCTCTTTAACAGAAACTTTGTTCTAGTTATTATCATTTGTGCTATGTAGAACTCAATTGTGAGCTCAAGTACATCAGCCTGTTATAGTTATTATCAATTGTGCTCTTGGAATTTATTTGTGAGCTAACTAACATCAACTCTGTCATAAGTTTTTAAAATTGTGCTATGTAGCTGATATTAGCTTAAGTACCATCATTTCTGTTATAGTTATTACCTAAGGTGCTATGTAGAACTCAACTGTGAGTTCAAGTACTATTGCTCTGTTATAGCTATTATCAATTGTGTTATTAGAGCTAACTGTGAGCTTAAGTACCATCAGCTCTGTTATAGTGGTGCTATGTAAATCTCAATTGTGCTAATGGTGCTATGTAAATCTCAATTGTGAGCTCAAGTACTATCAGCTCTGTATAGTTATTAAAATTTGTGCCATATAGAACTCAATTGTGAGTTTAAGTACCATCTGCTCTGTTATAGTTATTCTCAGTGGTGCTCATGTAGAACTCAATTGTGAACTCAATTAATGTCAACTCTCATAGTTATTACCAACTGTGCTATGTAAAACTCCATTTTGAGTTGAGGCCATTTTGAGCTCTTTTATAGTTATTACCAATAGTCTCATGGATTTCAATTGAGAGCTAACTAACTTCAACTCTAGTTATTACCAATAGTGCTATGTAGAACACAATTGTGAGTTCAAGTACAGTCAGCTCCGTTACAGTTTTTACTAATGATGCTATGTACTGATCAGTTGTGAGCTCAAGTATGTCAGCTCTGTAATAGTTATTACCGATTGTGCTATGTAGAACTCAATTGTGAGCTCAAGTAGTGTCAGACTATTATAATTATTACCAATGGTGCTCAAGTATAACAAATTGTGAGCTCTTTAAAGTCAACCCTGTTATAGCTATTACCATATGAGCTATTTAGAACTCAATAGTGATGTCAAGTATATCACTCTGGTATAGTTATTACCAGTGGTGCTCATGGAATTCAATTGTGAGCCAACTAAGGTCAACTCTGTTATACTTTTACTAATCGTGCTATGTAGAACTCATTGTTATATCAGCTCTGTTATAATTATTACCAATGATGCAAGGTTGAACTCAATTGTGAGTTCAAGCACCATCTGCTTTGTTATAGTTATTCCCAGTGGTGCTCATGTAGAACTCAATTGTGAACTCAATTACTGTCAACTCTCATAGTTATTACCAACTGTGCTATGTAGAACTCCATTTTTAGCTGAGGCCATTTTGAGCTCTTTCGTAGTTATTACCAATAGTCTCATGGATTTCAATTGAGAGCTAACTAACTTCAACTCTGTTATAGATGTCACTAATCATGCTATGTAGAGCCCATTGTAAGCTTAAATATCATCAGCTCTGTTACCAAACATACAATGTAGAACTCAATTTTGAGTTCAAGTACAGTGAGCTCTGGTATAGTTATTACAGATAGTGCCAATGGAATTAATTCTGAGCTAACTAACATGAAAACAATTTTAGTTTAATAATTGTGCTAGAGTTGTTACCAAAGGTGCAATGTAGAACTCATTGTTAGTACCATCAGCTATGTTACAGTTATTACCCTTGGAATTTGTAGAACTCAATTTTAGTTCAAGCACAGTCAGCTCTGTTATAGTTATTACCAATGGTGCTCATGTAGAACTGAATTCTGAGGTGAATACCATCACTCTGTTACAGTTATTACCTATTTTGCTATGTAGAATTCATTGTGAGCTGAAGTACCATCAGCTCTGTTAAAGCAATTACCAATTGTGCTATTAGTACTAATTGTGAGCTTAAGTACCATCAGCTCAGTTACATTTATTACCAATAGGGCTATGTAGAACTCATTGTGAATTCAAGTACCCTCAGCTCTATTACAGTTATTACCAATAGTGCTAGGTAAAACTCAATCGTGAGCTCAAGTACCATAGGCTCTGTTATAGTTGTTACCAATTGTGCTATGTAGAACTCGATTGTGAGTCAAGTACTGTCATCTCTGTTAAAGTTATTATCAATGGTGTTATGTAGAACTCAATTGTGTTCTCGATTAAAGTCAACTCTGTTGTAATTATTACCTATTGTGCTATGTAGAATTCGTTGTGAGCTGAAATATCATCAGCTCTGTTATAGTCATTACCAATAGTGCTATGTAGAACTCAACCAGGGGTCCAAGTACAGTCATCTCTGTTATAATTTTTACTAATGATGCTATGTAAAACTCAATTGTGAGTTCAAGTAGTGAGCTCTGTTACAGTTATTACCAATGATGCTATAGAACTCAATTGTGAGTTTAATAGAATGAACTCTGTTACAATTTTCTAAAGGTGCTATGTAAAACTCAATTGTGAATTCAAGTATCGTCAGCTCTGTAAAAGTAATTACCAATTTTGCTATGTAGAACTCAATTGTGATCTCTTAAATGTCTACTCTGTTATAGTGATTACCACTTGTGCTTTGTAGAACTCAATTGTGAGTTTAATACAGTGAGCTCTGTTACTGTTATTACCAATTGTGCTATGTAAACTCAATTGTGTTCTGAAGTAGTGTCTCCTCTGTCACAGTTTTTACCATGGTGCTCATTTAGAACTCAATTGTGAGCTCAAATACAGTCAGCTCTCTTATAATTATTACCAGTGGTACTCATGGAATTCAATAGTTAGCTAACAAACATCAGCTCTGTTATTGTTTTTACTAATCATGCTATGTAGAACTCATTGTGAGCTTTAGTACCATCAGTTCTGTTATAGTTTTACCAAAAGTGCAATGTAGAACTCAATTTTGAGTTCAAGTACAGTCAGCTCTATTAAAATTGACAAATTGTGCTAAGTAGAACACAATTGTGAGCTCAAGTATCATCAGCTCCGTTGTAGTTGTTACCAATAGTGCTATCTAATACCCAATTAATTGTTAAAGCAATTACCAATTGTGCTATTAGTACTAATTGTGAGCTTAAGTACCATCAGCTCAGTTACATTTATTACCAATAGGGCTATGGAATTAATTCTGAGCTCAATTAACTTGAGCTCAATTAATGTGAGCTCAAGTACATTCAGCTCTCTTCTAGTTATTACCAATGGTGCTATGTAGAACTCTATTCTGACGTAAAGTATTTTCAGCTCTGTTATAGTTATTACCAATGCTGGTCACGTAGAACTTGGTGATCTCAATTAGCATCAACTCTGTTATAGTAATTACATATTGTGATATTAGAACTCATTGTGAGCTGAAGTACCATCATGTTTGTAATAGTTATTACCAATTGTGCTATGTGAACTCAATTGTGAACTCAATTAACATCCACTCTCTTGTGGTTATTACGAATGGTGCTATGTAGGACTCAACTGTGAGTTCAAGTAGTCAGCTCTGTTATACTTATTACAACTGGAGCTATGTAGAACTCAATTGTGATCTCAATTAACATCAACTGTTATAGTTAATACCTATTGTGCTATGTAGAATTCATTGTGAGCTCTACTACTGTCAGTTCTGTTATGCTTATTACCAATGGTGCTATGTAGAACTCAATTGTGATCTCAATTAACATCAGCTTTATTGTATTTATGACCAATTGTGCTATGTAGAACTCAATTATGAGCTCAAGTACCACCACTCTGTTGTAGTTATTACCAATAGTGCTCTCTAATACTCAATGGTGAGCTCAAGTACATTCGTCTCTGTTACAGTCATTACCAATGGTGGCCATGTAGAACTTAGTGATCTCAAATAACATCAACTCTCTTATAGTTATTACCTATTGTGCTATGTAGACCTCATTGTGTGCTGAAGTACCATCAGCTCTGTTACGGTTATTACCAAAGATGCAATGTAGAACTCAATTGTGAGTTTACTACAGTGACCTCTACTATGCCTACTACCAATGGTGCTCATGTGGACTAGGTGCCGCCATTTATGGTCAGCTCTGTTACAGTTTTACCTTTTGTGCTATGTAGAACTCAATTGTGAGCTCTTTAACAAAAGCTCTGTGACAGTTATTACCAATTGCTCTATGTAGAACTCTATTATGAGCTCAAAGTAGTGTCAGTTCTGTGATAGTTATTACCTGATGCTCATGTAGAATTCAATTGTGAGCTCTTTAATTTAACTCTGTTATAATTATACCATTTGAGCTATGTAGAACTCGATTGTGATGTTAAGTACCATCACTGTGTTGTAGTTATTACCAGTGGTGCTCATGGAATTCAATTGTGAGCTAACTAACGTCAACTATTATAGTTTTTACTAATTGTGCTATGCAGATTCATTGTTAGCTTAAGTACCATCAGCTCTGTTATAGTTTTTGCCCTTAGTGTTTTGTAGAACTCAATTTTGAGTTCAAGTACAGTCAGCTCTGTTATAGTTATTACCAGTGGTGCTCATTGTACATCTCAATTCTGAGAGGAATACTGTCACTCTGTTACAGTTATTATCTATTGTGCTATGCAGAAATCATTGTCAGATGAAGTGCCATCAGCTCTGTCATAGTTATTACCAATAGTGCCATGTAGAACTCAATTGTGAGCTCAAGTACTGTCAGCTCTGTTGTATTAGTACCAATGGAGCTATGGAGAGCTCAATTGTGAGCTCAATTAATGTCAACTCTGTTATGATTTTTTACCAACGGTGCTCATGTAGAACTTGATGATCTCAATTAACTTCAACTCTGCTATAATTATTACCAATTGTGCTTTGTAGAAATCATTGTGAACTTATGTATAGTTATTACCAATAGCACAATGTAGAACTCAATTGTGATTTCAAGTACAGTGAACTCTGTTATTGTTATTACCAATGGTGCTCATGAGAACTCAATTTTGAACTCCATTAATGTGAACTCTGTATAGTTATTACCAATTCTGTTATGCAGAACTCATTGTGAGCTCAAGTATCATCAGCTCTGTTGCAGCTATTACAAATGGTGCTCATAGAGAACACAATTAACTTCAACTCTGTTATAGTTACTACTAATTGTGCTATATAGAACTCAACTGTGAGCTCAAGAATTGTCAGTTCTGTTATGCTATTACCAATGTGACTTTGTAGAACTCAACTGCAAGCTGAAGTACCATCAGCCTGTTCAATTATTACCAGTAGTGCTCATGAGAACTCAATAGTGATCTCAATTGTGCCAGCTCTGTTACAGTTATGACTAATGGTGCTATGTAGAACTCAATTGTGAGCTCAAGTACCATCAGCTCTGTTGTAGTTATTACCAATAGTGCTATCTATAGTTGGGAACTAACTACAGTCCTCCACTCTACCAGCTGAGCTATCGAAGGGACAATAGTGCTATCTAATTGTGAGCTCAGTACATTCATCTCTGTTACAGTCATTACCAATTGCGCTATGTAGAACTCTATTATGAGCTCAAAGTAGTGTCATAATAACTGTGATAGTTATTACCTGATGCTCATGTAGAACTCAATTGTGAGCACTTTAACTCTGTTATAATTATTACCATTTGCACTATGTAGAACTCGATTGTGATGTCAAGTACCATCACTGTGTTGTAGTTATTACCAGTGGTGCTCATGGAATTCAATTGTGAGCTAACTAACGTCAACTGTTATAGTTTTTACTAATTGTGCTATGCAGATTCATTGTTAGCTTAAGTACCATCAGCTCTGTTATAGTTATTGCCCTTAGTGTTTTGTAGAACTCAATTTTGAGTTCAAGTACAGTCAGCTCTGTTATAGTTATTACCAGTGGTGCTCATGTACATCTCAATTCTGAGAGGAATACTGTCACTCTGTTACAGTTATCATCTATTGTGCTATGCAGAAATCATTGTCAGATGAAGTGCCATCAGCTCTGTCATAGTTATTACCAATAGTGCCATGTAGAACTCAATTGTGAGCTCAAGTACTGTCAGCTCTCTTGTATTACTACCAATGGAGCTATGGAGAGCTCAATTGTGAGCTCAATTAATGTCAACTCTGTTATGATTATTACCAATGGTGCTCATGTAGAACTTGATGCTCTCAATTAACTTCAACTCTGCTATAATTATTACCAATTGTGCTTTGTAGAAATCATTGTGAGCTTATGTATAGTTATTACCAATAGCACAATGTAGAACTCAATTGTGATTTCAAGTACAGTGAACTCTGTTATAATTATTACCAATGGTGCTCATGAGAACTCAATTTTGAACTCCATTAATGTGAACTCTGTATAGTTATTACCAATTCTGTTATGCAGAACTCATTGTGAGCTCAAGTATTATCAGCTCTGTTGCAGTTATTACAAATGGTGCTCATGTAGAACTTGTGATCTCAATTAACTTCAACTCTGTTATAGTTATTACTAATTGTGCTATGCAGAACTCAATTGTGAGCTCAAGAATTGTCAGTTCTGTTATGCTATTACCAATGTGACTTTGTAGAACTCAACTGCAAGCTGAAGTACCGTCAGCTTGTTAAATTATTACCAGTAGTGCTCATGAGAACTCAATTGTGATCTCAATTATGCCAGCTCTGTTACAGTTATGACCAATGGTGCTATGTAGAACTCAATTGTGAGCTCAAGTACCATCAGCTCTGTTGTAGTAATTACCAATAGTGCTATCTAATTGTGAGCTCAAGCACACTCATCTCTGTTACAGTCATTACCAATTGCGCTATGTAGAACTCTATTATGAGCTCAAAATAGTGTCAGTTCTGTGATAGTTATTACCTGATGCTCATGTAGAACTCAATTGTGAGCACTTTAACTCTGTTATAATTATTACCATTTGCACTATGTAGAACTCGATTGTGATGTCAAGTACCATCACTGTGTTGTAGTTATTACCAGTGGTGCTCATGGAATTCAATTGTGAGCTAACTAACGTCAACTTTTATAGTTTTTACTAATTGTGCTATGCAGATTCATTGTTAGCTTAAGTACCATCAGCTCTGTTATAGTTATTGCCCTTAGTGTTTTGTAGAACTCAATTTTGAGTTCAAGTACAGTCAGCTCTGTTATAGTTATTACCAGTGGTGCTCATGTACATCTCAATTCTGAGAGGAATACTGTCACTCTGTTACAGTTATCATCTATTGTGCTATGCAGAAATCATTGTCAGATGAAGTGCCATCAGCTCTGTCATAGTTATTACCAATAGTGCCATGTAGAACTCAATTGTGAGCTCAAGTACTGTCAGCTCTCTTGTATTACTACCAATGGAGCTATGGAGAACTCAATTGTGAGCTCAATTAATGTCAACTCTGTTATGATTTTACCAACGGTGCTCATGTAGAACTTGATGATCTCAATTAACTTCAACTCTGCTATAATTATTACCAATTGTGCTTTGTAGAAATCATTGTGAACTTATGTATAGTTATTACCAATAGCACAATGTAGAACTCAATTGTGATTTCAAGTACAGTGAACTCTGTTATTGTTATTACCAATGGTGCTCATGAGAACTCAATTTTGAACTCCATTAATGTGAACTCTGTATAGTTATTACCAATTCTGTTATGCAGAACTCATTGTGAGCTCAAGTATCATCAGCTCTGTTGCAGCTATTACAAATGGTGCTCATAGAGAACACAATTAACTTCAACTCTGTTATAGTTACTACTAATTGTGCTATATAGAACTCAACTGTGAGCTCAAGAATTGTCAGTTCTGTTATGCTATTACCAATGTGACTTTGTAGAACTCAACTGCAAGCTGAAGTACCATCAGCCTGTTCAATTATTACCAGTAGTGCTCATGAGAACTCAATAGTGATCTCAATTGTGCCAGCTCTGTTACAGTTATGACTAATGGTGCTATGTAGAACTCAATTGTGAGCTCAAGTACCATCAGCTCTGTTGTAGTTATTACCAATAGTGCTATCTATAGTTGGGAACTAACTACAGTCCTCCACTCTACCAGCTGAGCTATCGAAGGGACAATAGTGCTATCTAATTGTGAGCTCAGTACATTCATCTCTCTGTACAGTCATTACCAATTGCGCTATGTAGAACTCTATTATGAGCTCAAAGTAGTGTCATAATAACTGTGATAGTTATTACCTGATGCTCATGTAGAACTCAATTGTGAGCACTTTAACTCTGTTATAATTATTACCATTTGCACTATGTAGAACTCGATTGTGATGTCAAGTACCATCACTGTGTTGTAGTTATTACCAGTGGTGCTCATGGAATTCAATTGTGAGCTAACTAACGTCAACTGTTATAGTTTTTACTAATTGTGCTATGCAGATTCATTGTTAGCTTAAGTACCATCAGCTCTGTTATAGTTATTGCCCTTAGTGTTTTGTAGAACTCAATTTTGAGTTCAAGTACAGTCAGCTCTGTTATAGTTATTACCAGTGGTGCTCATGTACATCTCAATTCTGAGAGGAATACTGTCACTCTGTTACAGTTATCATCTATTGTGCTATGCAGAAATCATTGTCAGATGAAGTGCCATCAGCTCTGTCATAGTTATTACCAATAGTGCCATGTAGAACTCAATTGTGAGCTCAAGTACTGTCAGCTCTCTTGTATTACTACCAATGGAGCTATGGAGAGCTCAATTGTGAGCTCAATTAATGTCAACTCTGTTATGATTATTACCAATGGTGCTCATGTAGAACTTGATGCTCTCAATTAACTTCAACTCTGCTATAATTATTACCAATTGTGCTTTGTAGAAATCATTGTGAGCTTATGTATAGTTATTACCAATAGCACAATGTAGAACTCAATTGTGATTTCAAGTACAGTGAACTCTGTTATAATTATTACCAATGGTGCTCATGAGAACTCAATTTTGAACTCCATTAATGTGAACTCTGTATAGTTATTACCAATTCTGTTATGCAGAACTCATTGTGAGCTCAAGTATTATCAGCTCTGTTGCAGTATTACAAATGGTGCTCATGTAGAACTTGGTGATCTCAATTAACTTCAACTCTGTTATAGTTATTACTAATTGTGCTATTGTGCTAGAACTCATTGTGAGCTCAAGAATTGTCAGTTCTGTTATGCTATTACCAATGTGACTTTGTAGAACTCAACTGCAAGCTGAAGTACCGTCAGCTTTGTTAAATTATTACCAGTAGTGCTCATGAGAACTCAATTGTGATCTCAATTATGCCAGCTCTGTTACAGTTATGACCAATGGTGCTATGTAGAACTCAATTGTGAGCTCAAGTACCATCAGCTCTGTTGTAGTAATTACCAATAGTGCTATCTAATTGTGAGCTCAGTACATTCATCTCTGTTACAGTCATTACCAATTGCGCTATGTAGAACTCTATTATGAGCTCAAAGTAGTGTCAGTTCTGTGATAGTTATTACCTGATGCTCATGTAGAACTCAATTGTGAGCACTTTAACTCTGTTATAATTATTACCATTTGCACTATGTAGAACTCGATTGTGATGTCAAGTACCATCACTGTGTTGTAGTTATTACCAGTGGTGCTCATGGAATTCAATTGTGAGCTAACTAATGTCAACTGTTATAGTTTTTACTAATTGTGCTATGCAGATTCATTGTTAGCTTAAGTACCATCAGCTCTGTTATAGTTATTGCCCTTAGTGTTTTGTAGAACTCAATTTTGAGTTCAAGTACAGTCAGCTCTGTTATAGTTATTACCAGTGGTGCTCATGTACATCTCAATTCTGAGAGGAATACTGTCACTCTGTTACAGTTATCACCTATTGTGCTATGCAGAAATCATTGTCAGATGAAGTGCCATCAGCTCTGTCATAGTTATTACCAATAGTGCCATGTAGAACTCAATTGTGAGCTCAAGTACTGTCAGCTCTCTTGTATTAGTACCAATGGAGCATGGAGAACTCAATTGTGAGCTCAATTAATGTCAACTCTGTTATGATTACTACCAATGGTGCTCATGTAGAACTTGATGCTCTCAATTAACTTCAACTCTGCTATAATTATTACCAATTGTGCTTTGTAGAAATCATTGTGAGCTTATGTATAGTTATTACCAATAGCACAATGTAGAACTCAATTGTGATTTCAAGTACAGTGAACTCTGTTATTGTTATTACCAATGGTGCTCATGAGAACTCAATTTTGAACTCCATTAATGTGAACTCTGTATAGTTATTACCAATTCTGTTATGCAGAACTCATTGTGAGCTCAAGTATCATCAGCTCTGTTGCAGCTATTACAAATGGTGCTCATATAGAACACAATTAACTTCAACTCTGTTATAGTTACTACTAATTGTGCTATATAGAACTCAACTGTGAGCTCAAGAATTGTCAGTTCTGTATGCTATTACCAATGTGACTTTGTAGAACTCAACTGCAAGCTGAAGTACCATCAGCCTGTTCAATTATTACCAGTAGTGCTCATGAGAACTCAATTGTGATCTCAATTATGCCAGCTCTGTTACAGTTATGACCAATGGTGCTATGTAGAACTCAATTGTGAGCTCAAGTACCATCAGCTCTGTTGTAGTAATTACCAATAGTGCTATCTAATTGTGAGCTCAGTACATTCATCTCTGTTACAGTCATTACCAATTGCGCTATGTAGAACTCTATTATGAGCTCAAAGTATGTCAGTTCTGTGATAGTTATTACCT
>NW_023601104.1:30804934-30834263 GCF_014898055.3 Talpa occidentalis
GCTGAAACTTAAACCCTTGCGCCACCAGGGAGGCCCAAAGTGTTCTTTCTAAATGATTGAGTAAACTAAACTCCCCTGAAAGTTAAATAATCTATTCATTCAGAGTATATGTGACACCACACATACCTTGCATGCATATTTCAGTGGTTGAATGTGAAGCATGAAGCGCTTCAAAATACTCCGGGCAGATGTGCTTATGGTCTGAGGAATAATAATTCCTTCTAACCTGTACCATGTCTGTATTTTAACAGCGGGTTCTGGACATAGTCTCTTAGTCCAAAAGAGTGATCCTAATGGTAGAATTTTAGACATGTGAGCAGGCTGATATGAAATAGAGAGGAACTGGCAAATCCTTGCAATGACTCATTCACTTCATATAGGCAGTCTTCTAGTTATTCTAAGTTGAAAATAAGACCCACCAAATAATCCCCATCACCTAGCCACCAACCTTCTTTATGAAATACTTTCCCTCTTGGGCTATTTTCCAAATTCCCTAGGAGATAAAAGAGCAGGAATGGCTGCCCATTAAAATCAAGAAACAAGCTCCCAGGAGGCTCAGCCTCAGAGCAACAGCCAGGCATGAGGAAACAGACAGACAGACAGAAGAAAGACACACTTACCATAGAACTCAGCAGAAGCTCCCTGCAGGCTGGGACACTGAGCTCTGGCCCAGAGAAGGACTCTGTGCCTATCACAAAGCCCTTGGCACCTTGAAAGGGACACCATCAAGGCATTCATTCTGTCAGACGAATGTGGAGAAGGATGAGCAAGGCTGGAGCAGTTTGCTTGCTGGCAAGGAAGAGGATAGTCCTGAGGACCAGGCTCAGACCTCAGATGGCCTCACTGCTCACTTGTGTGGTCACTTAGCTAAGCCCCACACAGCCAGGAAGGAGAAGGTAAAGTGGCCAGTGCTGCCTAAGGAAGGAAACAAATAAAAACAAGAGCATTCAAAAGGACAAAAATTGACTGTTTCATGTTTAATTCTTGCTGTAGATCTTTGTTTCCAAAAATGAGGTCTATAGCACTAATTCTAAAGCTTTTCATCAAAAGAGTTTCAACCCAAACATTTTAAGAGGAAATGTCAAAAGACACAAATTCTTGCAAAAAGAATAAGGATTACTTCCTAACTCTTCTAATTTCAGCATCACCTTGACACCAAACCTGATACAAAAACCAGAAGTCCATCTGCCATGAGCATAGATGTATGGATCAGAAGGGTTCCAATGGGATCAGTAAGTTATCTCTGTCCCATCAACCAATTCATACAGGGAACCTCTGAAGTACAAAGGAAAGATAGAGAACACAGGAAAGTTCATATTTTGACATTCTCAGACTTAACATTCACATTTTCAGTTATCAAATTTTGAGCTATGGGGAATGGCCACAGTTCTGTTGAGATCCAAGTGTGAACTGCCTGTCCACTGAGTAAGTTTGGGGCAACCCTGTTCCTGCCTCACCTCTGACACAGTGTCTGTATATTAATAGATATTCTCTATTCAGTATAATCTTGCTTCTGGAGTAATTTAAGAGTTTGGGGATTCTGGGAACACATATCTTAAGCAGAAACACATGTAGCACATGATCTACATATTATAAATAATGGTCCCCTCTGCTACATATGAGGGGTGTTGACCATTAAGTGATGAAATTCTTGGAGGAAGAGTAGTTTAGTCCTTATGGGATTGGGGAAATTTCAGGAAAGATGGGACTTAATCTGGACCCCAAAGAGTGGAAAACAGCCTGAGAGTGGGGAAAACATGGGGTGGAGAGCATGATTCCAGGGACAGAGCAGCCTGAGCAAGGGAGTAAGGCAGGGCAAAGTGAAAGGGACACAAGCTGCTTGTCTTCAGTTTGTGCGGGGGAAGTTGTCTACACAAAGGGGCAGAGTTGGAGAGAGCCTTGAACTTTAGGCTAAGTGCTGACTCCACATAGTAAGCAGTGGAGAAATTCTGAAAGGGGCCTCAAGCAATGAGGTGAGGTTGGGGGCATGGGGATGGAAAGAAAGCTGTTCTGTGCATGCTTTACCAAACTGCATTATGCAGGACCTCTCCAACACCAGTTCCCGGGGTCTACCCACTTGGCTGCACCTGAGCCCATGGAGGGCAGAGGTGGGACCAAAAAAAGGGAGGAAGGGAAGGAGTAATTAGTCCAGGGAAACCTGAACAATGACATTAGTATACTTTTCTTAAAATTCTCCACTGTACTGTAATAGCCAATTAGTCTATGTACCAGTGACTCACACATTAAATTCTTTATTCTTTTTCTGAGATAAAATTCAAACTGCCCACAAGCCAACTCCTCCAAGATGTCTCAAGCATGCCTCACATACAACATACCCAAAGTAAATTCTTGATTTTTTTCCCTTCCCAAAACTTTCCTCCTTCTCCAGTTTCCTTGTCTTCAAAGAATGTCTAAGGTACACAAGTTTGGAACTCATCTCTAGTACTTTCTTCTCCTTCACCATGACTCATCTCAGGTCCCCTGCCAAGTTTTCTCTCTAAGATTTTTGGAATCCAGCCATTTCACACTACCTCCACTGCTATCATGGGAGTCCTAGCCCCCACTGTTCTCACTTGAGCAACTGGTGCCCATGCATCCTCTTTGCACATGCTGTTGCAAATACTTTGCTATGTTCTTCTTGTCTCTACCCTATAACTAGTTAATAGCTGTTAATTCTTTAGAAAACAGCTGAACATTTCTTAAAAAATGCTTTTCCTGAACGTCAAATTTGGATATGTCCACTTCGTCCAGCAGCTTTCAAGATTTTTTTTTTTTGATCATTAGTATGAAATATATTCTAGCACACATACACGTTATATATATATATATTACACATATATACATATATGTAAAATGAATAATTCTCAGCTTTACTATATACATGTAAATTTCCAATTACCTCACCTAAATGTATTACAGAACCCTCAGTTTGAGGGGAAGAAAAGTCTAATCAATTCATAGAACTATACCTTTCCTTTAAACCACCCAGCACATTTTTGATTGTTGAATTAGGGACTCTGGTGTTTTGCTTACCACGTTAGCACCTACACTTAGCAATTATCTGAGCCTCAGCAGGAACTTTATTTATGAACAATGAAATTATAAATCCATTACTAAGCATTTTTTCTAACACTTAACACTTATCACAATTACAACTGACTCATCACTGCTAATTCTTCCTAGCATATGCATTCCTTTTATGTTAATTACATATTATACTTTGAATAGAACAAGATATACTTTGTACTTACCTTGTAATTCCCAGGATGGCTTCTCTATGGATGAAAGGCGTAGAAATGAATTGCTACACAGATGGTATATCCCAGCTAAGCTTCTCAATACATCTTTATACTAGAGTCACATGGATTTAGGAACATGAATGGTTTTAGATTATAGTGATTACCTTGGTTGGTTTGTAGCAGCAAACCCTCTGACATCATAAATTCAGCCACTTGAGCTAAATACTTAGATGGAACTAATGTAAATTATCTATTTCATAAATTTCACTTGGCTGATTTCTTAGAATAAATGCTTTTATTAGTTTTTTGGAAAGTCCAGGGTTCTTCTACTGGGAAATATGAGGTAAACAATATCCTTGCACATAATAGGTTAATATTCTGGTTAATCTTTGAATGAGTTTATTTTTCTATTTTCATTACTTAATCTTCACTATATAGAATTAAGGTATAGGTGTAAAAAAGAAATTTTAGAAAAGGGCTAAAGGCTTAATATAACTACAGCTATAGAGCTACAGCTATCCAAGCTCTGACTGAAAATAAGAACTAATAATAAGGAGCAACAATGAGTACCCCTATCATACAGACTGTGACCTAGAAGTACCTTTTCCAATGAAGAAGAATCAAGGCTTGCTGTAGAAATAACTGATTCCAGGCCTGGAGCAGGAAATGTACAAGATAAAGTTGGATAGGATACTGGGACTGAGTGGGAACTCAGGAACTGAGAAGCAGGAGTCATAGGCCAAAGGTGAGTCAAGACCAACCATGTCTAGGTTGAAGTTCATGATACTTAAAAAACAAATTTACTTTGGAGGATGCTAGGAATCAGCTCATTATTTTGAAAATAAAGGAGATTACATTTTTTTATCTCTTGTTCCTATACACACTGTACTTTCAGGTAACCATATAGTTAAAGGGATAGGTTTAATTTTATAAGTATTCCAGCTAATAAAGAATGGCAAAATTAAACCCCACTGTTTGCAATTGCATATGAATAAATTTAAGTATTGATTATTACTGACTGCTCAAATCCTAAGAGACAACTAGACCTTAGTCCTCCTGAATTGGAGTACACCTATGAAATATTTTTTTTTAAGATTTATTTATTTATGCACACAAGAACTGAGGTGCAGGCCAGAGTTGCAGGGGTGAGAGGATTCACCAGAGGCAAAGTGGGGAGCAGAACAGGTGAATCCACTGAAATACACTGCTAGGGGAGGCAAGAAAGGAGAAGACGAGCAGGCGAGACAGGAGAAGTCTGCTGCGCCATGTGGGTAGCTCCCTGGCCACGGATCGAACTTGTACTACTGAGGCTGCGGCTAGCTTCACAGCGCTGTGCTTAACCCCTTGCGCCACCAGGGAGGGCACCTATGAAATATTCTTACCAGAGAATTCTCATCTAAATGTGATCAAGTCTTTAGATCAGCATTGTCCAAAAATATGAGCCACATGCGTAACTGCTCATCTCAATTCAAACTCAGTTTCAATTCAAACTCTGAATTTCAACTGCCCAATAGCTAAATATGGCTACCGTATTGGACAGCACAGCTTCTAATCACTACAGGAACTAGAGGAGAGAGAAATATGCTGTCACAAGGATGCAATTACCAAATCAGACTGGGAACTCTTCAGGAAAAATGTTTACATTTCCCCAAGTAATAAAATGCAAGGGAGAGAGAGAGTACAGGAGAGACACCTGCAGATTATCAGAAATTTGAGACATACTAACCAGTAGCGACATGTGTATTTATATCTTGCTTTGAACTAAGTATAAAACACATTTTTGAGATAAAGAAATCTGGACACCGGATATTTGATATTAAGGAGTTGTTAATTTCTTTAAGCATGATGGTTAAATTTTTAAAAATTGTTGTTATATACTAAAATATGAAGTAATTTGGTATCTGGGATTTGCTTCAAAATAATTCAGAATGAATGGTGAAGGTATAGGTAAATCAAGATTTGTCATGAGTTATTATGGATATGAGGGGAAAATTCTTATACTATTATCTTTGGAATATTTGAAAATTTCCACAATAAACTTAAAAAAAAAAAAGGGTTGTGGGATAATGACATTGTTTGTATTCTAGTCTTTCTAACCCATTAAGTATCAGTGGCTGCTGCAACCACAACCCGAAGCATCAGTGGCTGCTATAACCACCGCGACCCGAAGCAACAAACCAGAAAAAATCCACAAAACAAAAATTGAACACAATTAATACCTTCAAAAAATCTCGCAGAAGCCAAATCAAAGTATTTTTCCACTTGGGGTTAACTGCCTTCTTCTCCTTGGGGTCTGTGGCCAGTTTTCCCCAGTGCCTACTTCACACTCCCTGCTCCCATCAGACACCCCAAGGCAAACACCTTAGTGGCAATGCTTTCTGAACACCAAGTGTACATTATATAATTCATCTTTTATCTCTACTCTAGCTGCATCTCACAGAGAGCAAATAGTAGAGATATAACAAATGGGCACATAGAACCATGGATTTTACATGAAGTTTATCACATCAGTTTTAAGATGTATGAGCTTAGACACACGTTAGAGAAGTGCTTGTCCTCACAGCCCATCTGTTATCTGTATGAGTAGTATGTAAATTTAACGGTGCAGATTAAACCAGAGAAAAGGAACAAAAGTCCTTTTACCCAGGAGCTTCCAACTATATCAAATAATTTCCAAAGTTGATGGTATCCTTTCCTGCTTATCCAGGGCTGAACTCTGCAGGCAAAGTTCAACACTTGAGATTTGCCTTCCTATACCAAATACCTATTAAATACATTTGAATTTTGAGTGAAATGTGTTATCAATGTGAAAGTATGTGTAGTGATTTGGAAGGCAACAAACTAGGAGCAAAGGCTCAAACTAGAAAATAAAAATGACATTTATTTAGCTCTTTGGGAACATAAATAACACAATAAATGACAAAAAGCAAAACAAAACAAAATAACATATTATATGACTGATCATCTCCAGGCACAAAAGCATTTATTAATGACTATAAAAAAATAAATTTTATTATTTTCATCTGCTTCTCCCCCACCTTTTGGAAGTTGAGTTCCTAAGAACATTCCACTATGTATGTGGGGCTATACTCCACATATTGTGATATGACTGACTGAAGTTGTATTCCACTCCCATAGCAATATAAATTTCTATCCATGGGTATTCTGAAATAAACCTCTAGGAACTTAAATACAGGTGCTTTCATTAGCATCCTTCTAACATGGGGAAATGTAGCCAATCCTCCACCGAAACACAACCTGTTTGGATGTAAGTATTCTTCAGGCTTCAAAATTCTCCATATGAGCACCACACTAGGTCACCAGCTTTTCTGGCTCCAGCTGGGAGCCTCTCAAGCTGCACCAAAAAGTAAGAAAGAAAAAGCATTTTTGACTTTTCTTCCTGGAGGTTAGGCAGCTCTCAGGGTAGGAAGGGTAAGGAGATTTTGTATCAAGCTTGCCTTTACATTCAGTCCTGGGGGGAGGGATGCTAAATCTATCCTATACACACCCTGTGTTGAGTGTGAAGTGTATATTCAGTATACTTACCCATAACCACACAAGGAAGGTAAGAGTAAATTAACAAATGACCAGGACCAAGCCCCTCAAAAATGAGGCAAATTCAGGGAACCAAGGCCACTGTCTGTAGTAATAAACACAGTTCACCTAGGTCCTTTCCTACAGAACCACATTAATCTCCTGATTCAAGAGGCACCTTTAGGCAGGACAGAGCACTGAAGGAAAATGTAACTTCTAGGCAGGACACTGCCACATGGAGTTTAGAGGTTGCAGTTTAGTATACAGCACATGAAGGCAGCATCACTAGTACTTAGAGCTGGAGAGAGCCTTGGCTGGACCACACTCAGCATCTTTACTAATGCAGCTTAATGGCGGTTGCCCAGATGTCGTTGCTGGGGAGCGGGGGAAGGACCCATCCTTGAGGAACGGAGTTGCCTTTGGGATGATCAGATGGCACCAGGTACTGATCCCAATCATGCCTTGATAAGAACATTGTAGAACAATTGTTTATTCCTGTTTTATTCCAAGCAAGATGTTCAGAACTAAGTATTCTATTTCCAAACTTAGCTTTCAAATAACTGATGTCAATTATATACATTTCATGGGGGGTAAAAACTAAAGAATTTATAACCTTATGGATAATCACATAATGAATAGACAGTCAATCCTCATTATTTGCAGACTATGTATTTACAAATTTGCTTACTCACTAAAATGTATTTGTAGTACCAAAATCACTACTAGTGATGTTTTTGTCACTTATGACAGGCATGTTTCCAGTTGAGGTAGAGTAAAAGGATAATCTACCTCTTATTTTCATGCTATAAACAACTGTTCTTTCTGAAATCAATTTAGTATCATATTTTTCAAATCTTACGCTTTTTATTGGTGATCTGGCTGTTTAAAATGGCTCCCAAATCTGTGGTGAAGTGCTGATTAGTATAAGAAGGCTACGATGTGCCTTACAGAGAATATATGTTACAGAGACTTCATTCAGGCACGAGTGATAGTACTGTCAGCCATGAGTTCAATGTTTATGAATCAATAGTATTATTAAATAAGGTCTCTTTAAAAAGAAATACAGAGAAAACAATATTATGCACTGATTGATTGATGAAAATGTTGCAGCAGAGGCTCACAAGAACCTAACCCTGCATTCCCTTAAGGACTGAGTTCAAGATTAGTAGCAGTTCAGAATGCTCTAATTCAGTGTTTGCAATTTCACAGAACATAGCTACCACAAGCAATGAGATGTGACTGCACTTCTGTTTAAAAGCTAAAATTGTACACTGGCCAGAAATATACTTTTCCCAGAATGTAAAATTGGTATGCTAAAGAGCATTGTCGGAGCTTTGCAAAGAACTCAGAGATCATTTAGTTCAGTGACTTTTAAACCAAGTTTTGAAGAACCCCCTAGGCCCCAAGTAGATTTTTTTTTTGGGGGGGGGGGGCCCCAGGGGGTAAGAGGGTTTCTAGAAAGAACAAAATACTTCCTGTCAACAATTGACTTAAGGTGCTTGCAGAACACATTCATTCCTTCTATTTGTTGTACATACTCATTAAAACGAAACAAAACAAATAACCTGCATTTGAGAAGAATACCACTGCTAAAGTTTGAAGGTGACATTCTAGTCCACCGTTTTTATTTTCTAGCTAAGGAAACTGAGACCCACAGAGCTGCAAAACACCCAAATCATTAGTAGCTTCAGATTAAGATAACACTCCTCATTTCTAGCTCTCTCAGCTTTGCCCAGTAAGACAGTAAACATGGATCTTAAATAGTTTCCACAGGCAAATACCCTTGGTCTGTTTAGCAGCAGGAGAGAGCTAGGAAAAGGAAGTCAATGCTTTCAATCAGCATAACAGCTATTGCATGGGAAACACAAAAGGGCAAGTCACAACCTGACTTTATGTTTCTTCACCTATTAAAACAGAGACATCTACTCTCAAGGATTAAGGAGAACTAAACAAGATGTTCATGATATCCACGAAACTTGGAAACTTTATGTAAACCATTAGGAATTTTTTAAAAAGAGAAATTAATAGACTGTAATAATGTAAGCATTTCATCAACTGCTTCTTGCTACCTAAGCAAAAGGCAACACCAAGAGCTTCACTCTGACCTTATCTGGATGAGTGCAGGTAGGGAGTGCTCAGCTTGGAGGTAATACTGTCGGAAAGGCTGCAAGAGGTGAGTGAGCGGGAACTCATCTGTAAAAGAAAAGCAGCACAATACCGCGTTATCATGCTTGGTATCTAGAATGTATTTCTCAAGCCAAGATGACTAAGCCTATGATTCTGATATGATCAGATGTGTTTCATGTTGACCCATGATTTTCATGACATAGTTTAGAATTTCAAATCGTGAAAGTATCACTTGTTGTCCACCACCTCTCAGCTTAAATTGAGATCATCCATGAGGAAAACAGCTGTCACTCTAGTATTCTCCTTTTCTTCACTGATTACAGAGGAACTTACCTGGATCCCCAAATAATTTGGACTCAATTTCACGCTTCTGAAGTAAAATTTTCTCTTTTTCTTTTCTCTGTTTCTTTTCTAATTCTCTTTTCCTCTCTTCCTCCTGTTCTCCTTCCAACATAACTCTGAGGGCCCTCTCTTCAGCTTCATAGAGTTCAGAGCGTTTTTTAATAAGTTTTCTCAGCCGCTGAAGATGATGCTCAAAAGTTTCATCTGCAGAGGCTGGAGGACACACTCCTACAGAAAAGAGATTCAAATGGCATTTAGACAAGACTTTTTTTTTTTTTTTTTTTTAAGATTTATTTATTTATGCATTCAAGAGCTGGGGTATAGGGTAGAGGGTGAGAGGATTCACCAGAGACAGAATGGGGAACAGAACAGGCAGACTGACTGAAATACACTGCTGAGGGGAGAAGCGGGTGAGTCAGGAGAGGTCTGCTGCACCATGTGGGTTGCTCCCTGGCCGGCTAGGGATTGGACTCGTGCTGCAGTGGCTGTGCATAGCTTCACAGTGCTGTGCTTAACCCCCTGTGCCACCAGGGAGGCCCCTGACATGCCTTTTTCATATCCCTAAATCTGTTTTCTAAGGAGCAGACTCAACGCCAGACTTAGAGCATGAATCTGCTTAGAATTTGCAGGACTTTTATGACTTGAAGAGAGAAGTTAGAAAGTTGCCAATTTTCTTTTTAAGTATACAATATAGCGAACAGCTAGATACCAAATCATTTTAACTCCATAGAGACTACTTACTTTTACAGTAAGTAAAATTTCCTAAAATTTTCTCCTCCAAAGTGAAGAAGACTAATACATTGAGAATGTTTACTGCTGAATTCACTTGGGAAAAGTTTAATGACTACTCTGACTACTCACCTCATGGAGGCCATGGGATAGGAAAACATTAAATAGTCCTTATATTTTACATTCTAGTAGAGAAGAGATATGGATAGTGACAGTAGATGCAAACTCTTCTCTGATTCATAAAAATTCATAATGTACTACAATGGAGTTATCTTATCTTGATACTTGAGTTGAAATTAGCCACGCTGAAGTCTGGCATGCAGAAGCTAATCACTTAGCTAGTAAATGAGGCTTGCTGAAAGTACAATGGTCACATCACAAAACTTAACATTAAGGGTTTGAAAGAATCACAGTTTTCATGTATTTTAAGCCACAAAAGGATAGTGGAACTTGTTAATTTGTGTACCCTCAAATATTCCTGGTGAATGCCAATGGTACAGAACTCACTAAATAAGGCAGTATGTGGACCAAATGAAGAAGAGAAATGCAAATGACAAAAACCAGGTGGCCACCTCAGCCTAGGTCAAAGATGATGATGCTGTTATCTCCATTAGTTTTTGAAGGATAGTGAGAGCTTAAAATTATAATGATGAAACTGAGGGACCTCCAGACAAATGTACTGATAAGAGCAAAGGTCTAGGTAGGCAAATAAAAAGCACAACTGGGAAATGTCTAGAACCAGCATGGCTGGAACAAACTTTGTCAGACACCTGGCTATGGTGTCTGACACCTCCTCTAAAGGCAAGAAACCACTGCGATTTTTTTTTTTTTTAATATTAAATTTTATTTTTATATTCCCCCATACAATTGCAAACGCCCCATTCTGACCCCAATCCTTCCCCTCCCGCCCCCCACCCCCCAAAAAGTGTCTCTGGTTCATAGTTTTTTGTTGATTTTGATTTTCACTTTCTTATATTCATTTTCCTGGTCCCTTATTTAAGTTTTCTAGATTCCTGCTATGAGTGAGACCATCCGGTATTTTTCTTTTTCTTTTTGGCTTATTTCGCTGAGCATGAGCCCTTCCAGTGCCATCCATGTTGCTGCAAATTGCATGTGTTTATCTTTTTTGAATGCTGAGTAATATTCCATGGTATATATGTACCACATCTTCTTGATCCAGTCATCTATTTTTGGGCATTTGGGTTGTTTCCAAAGCTTAGCTATTGTAAACAGTGCTGCTATAAACATAGGAGTGCAGGTGCTCTTTGGAATTGATGTTTCTGTGTCCTTTGGGTAAATACCTAGGAGTGGAATTGCTGGATCATATGGAAGCTCTATGTTTAGTAGGTCCAGAAATCTCCACACAGCTCTCCATAGTGGTTGGACCAGTTTGCACTCCCACCAACAGTGCACAAGAGTTCCTTTTTCTCCACATCCTCGCCAACATTTGTTGTTGCTAGTTTTTTTAATATGTGCCATTCTCACTGGTGTGAGATGGTATCTCATGGTAGTTTTGATTTGCATTTCCCTGATGACAAGTGATGTTGAACATTTTTTCATATGTCTGTTGGCCATTTGCATTTCCTCTTCAGAGAAGTTTCTTTTTAGCTCTTCTGCCCATTTTTTGACTGGATTATTTTCTTTGTTGTTGCTGAGTCTCATCAGCTCTTTGCAGATTTTTGTGATCAGTCCTTTATCATTAGTGTTGGGTGCAAAAATGTTCTCCCAGTTGGTGGGGTTTCTCTTTGTTTTTGTTATTGTCTCTTTTGCTGTGCAGAAGCTCTTTAATTTGATGTAGTCCCAGCTGTTTATCTTTCTCTTCACTATCACTGCTTTGGGTGATGTGTCTGTAAAGATGTCTTTGATGTGCAAATCCCGTAGTGTTTCGCCTATATTTCCTTCTATGTATTTTATGGTTTCAGGTCTTATGTCTAGTTCTTTAATCCATTTTGAGTTGATTTTTGTGTATGGTGTGAGGTGGTGGTCAAGCTTCATTCTTTTGCATGTAGCGACCCAGTTTTCCCAGCACCATTTATTGAACAAACTTTCTTTGCTCCAATGCATAGTCTTTGCTCCTTTGTCAAAGATTAGTTGACCATAAATCTGTGGGTTTATTTCTGGATTTTCTATTCGATTCCATTGGTCTGTATGTCTGTTCTTGTTCCAATACCATGCAGTTTTGATGATTATGTCTTTGTAGTATAGTTTGAAGTCTGGGAGTCTGATGCCTCCATTCCCTTCTTTTTTTTTCAGGAGAGCTTTGGCTATTCGGGGTTTTTTGTGATTCCATATGAATTTCATCAATAATTTTTCTATTTCTTTGAAGAATGCCATTGAGATTTTGATTGGAATAGCATTGAATCTGTATATTGCTTTTGGTAGGATGGCCATTTTAATAATGTTTATTCTTCCAATCCATGAGCAGGGGATGTCTTTCCATTTCTTTGTGTCTTCTTCTATTTCTTTTAACAGTGTTTTATAGTTTTCTTTGTATAGGTCCTTTACCTCTTTTGTTAGATTTATTCCCAAATATTTGATTTTTTTGTTTCAATAATAAAAGGGGTGGTTTTTTTGATTTCTTCTTCTTCAGATTTATTGTTTGTGTATAGGAAGGCTACTGACTTTTGCGTGTTGATTTTGTATCCTGCCACTTTACTGAATTGATTGATGAGTTGAATTAGTTTTTCTGTGGAGATTTTGGGGTTCTCTACATATATTATCATATCATCTGCAAATAGTGATAGTTTGACTTCTTCTTTTCCTATTTGGATTCCTTGGATGTCTTTCTCTTGTCTTATTGCTCTGGCTAGGACTTCCAGTATTATATTGAAAAGCAGAACCACTGCGATTTTTTGAGTTCAAAAGTGACATGCAGGTAGGCGGGGACATCCATGCAGTCTGCATAGCACTCCCTGTCCCATCCAACCATCCATACCTTCAAACTTCAGTGTTTCATATGAGGGAGCATGAAATATATGAGGGAGCATGACAAGTTTCAGACACTTTCTGAAGCACAAAATAAGAATAGAATAGCTACAACAACCTCACTCAGAAAAGTGTGGCCAGGAATGCCTGCGGTAGGAATGATGAGTCAAGGGGAAGACAGCACAGTGGGTTCCCACACTTGCCTCTCTTTTCAACTTGGCTACTAAAGGCTAAACATCTTCTGAGACTTCTTGCTTCAAAAGTTCTGAGGTACTGTTGACAAGCCTACTTACCCTATTGGGTAGAAATAATGAATTATCAAGCACTTTTCCTTAAAAAGTGTGTGTTGGGGAGAGACAGTATGGTAAAGAAAGGAAGGGGGGACAGAGGAAGAAATGCAAAGCTACAGTTACCTTTCCTTGCTGCGGCCTCTTTCCTGAGTTTTCTTAACTTTTCCAAAGCCCGAAGAATGTCCACCATTCTTTTGGTATCTGCTTGTTTTTTCCTCACTTCAGATAAGACACCATCAGCAGCAGCTTTAAGTTCCTGCTCCTGGAGGAGAAAGAGTCCATGAGACTTTGCATAAGGTCTGTTGTAAAATGTTACAACAGAGAACAGCTGCCTGCAGAGATTTCAGATGATCACGCAGTCCTAGCGTTCAGAGAAACTACTGGATCTACATCCCAATTTCCTGGGCTTTACACAACTAGTCCAGCCAAGGGGTAATGCCCCTTCACTGATGATACAACCCTCATCTTAAAGGAGAATCTCGCCTTTCTGCAGCTTCCACATGGGCACTCATCTGTTTCTTCCTCAGAATTTCTCAAAGTGTAATTAAAGGAACATATGCCTCCAAAATGCCTTATTAAGTTGGGGTTTTCTTGTTAAAATGCAGACCCCAAAGATTCAAACTAGCAGTAATGAGGTTGGAAAGGCCCAGGACTCCACAATGTTGAGTAACAATCTCTGCAGTTGTGCCCCACTGCTCTAAAGATTCAGGCCCAAGGATATTTTCCACCGATAGCTGAAGACCACTTCTTAAGTTGGTTCACAAATACACAGACTAAATAACTCTGGTTCTTCAAGCCACTACTCATGAGTCTCTGCCTACAACCCTCACATAGGTGGTAGGGAGAACTCTCTTACCTAAAACTTTCTTTCCCATCTGTCAACTAAGTATCCCTAATTTCACCATTACAACCACAGCATGCCATTTCACTCTTATGCCTGTATTACTCCCTATGCCAGGAACTGGCCCTGTTGCTTTCCCTTGACTTTGACTATTTCCTTCAACACTCAGTTCAGATGTCACTATATCACCAGGAAGGGGCTCTGATACTTTCTCTCAGTTAGACTTTCCTTCTCTGAGCTCCTACTGCACCTACAACTGAAATCCTCACCATGCTGTGGTGCTAACACGATTCCCCAGAGAACCCATGTCCCTCAAGTACGAGGTCTACGTCCTATTCATTGTTATTCTCAGTACCCCACACTTTCACATAATGAGCCCTCTGCTGAATCAACACAAACTCCCTCAGATTAAGGCCTTGCCTCTCCAAGCATTCTTCTTTAAAAGACTGATATCCCTGGGGGTGTGAAGACAAAGTTTACTATCAATGCACTACATAGGGGTGTTATATCAGACTCTAGGGCTGTAGCAGACATAAGGAAGGAGGAAACTAGCTTCTTGTGGAGAGTGGTGGGATAAGGAAAAGTATCCAGAGGGAAAAAAAGAATGAGAATGACTTAAACTATATGACCAGTTTCCTTTCACCCAGGCCCTCACTGACAGCCTGAGATCAACAGGTTTGGCGTCAGACAACCAGGGCTCAAATCAGGAGTGAAACTGCCACAGGCCAATTGTGTGCTGGCAAGTTTAGTTCTCTATGCTTCAATTTCCTAATTGGTAAGACTGAGTCAATACCACCTAGAACTCAGGATTATATGGAAAATTCAAGATATGGTGTCTGTAAAGATGTAGCATAATGTGTGTGTGTGTGTGTACACTCAAAAGTGCTCAAAAACTCCACTGCTGGTCCTCTCTGGTGGCACAGGAGTTAAAAGTCTCAGTGCCATCAAACTATTGCCAGCCACTGCAGTTTAAGTTGGACCCCCACCTGGAAGAAAAACCCACATGGCACAGCAGACCTCTCCTGTCTGGCCCCCTGCTCCCTCAGCAGTGTATTTCAGTGGATCCACCTGTTCTGCTCCCCACTCTGTCTCTGGCCCTGCACCTCTGGCCTATATCCCAGTTCTTGTGTGCATAAATAAATAAAAATAAAATCTTTAAAATAAAAAAATAAAACGCCACCGATGAACCTGGAGATTTGTTTATAACTTAAGAGCAAAATAATCCTGGGCAAATCATAACTACTGCCCCAGCAGCCAATAAGGGCATATGTTCCTTGAGGCAAGACCTCAAGTTCTCTTATTTTCTATCCTTAAAGTCACCTAAAACAGCACAAGACACAAGAACTGTGATACTTGTTAGCCTTGAACGTTAAGTGGACAGAAAGTTTGAGCAGAGAGAGATCTGTCCTCTCTAAAACAACTGTGTAATTCTAGGCTTTTGTGTTTACACGGCTATATAGCGCACCTAGAGCATCTGTGGTGCACACGGTACATCATTAACTTGCAATTAATAAAGTCGGAAAGGCAAGGTATCTATTTTACAGAGGAGGAAAGTGAAGCTTAGTCCTGGGAAATGGCAGCGTAATGCCTCAAGTCCCTTCAGGTTGCCGACACCACTTGCAGCTCTTACCCTCTTTTTCTCCTCCACCTCCTGCACGCATTTGACCCTCCAGCGGTCAATCTCCTGCTCGCGCTCCGCAGCTCGTGCGGCCTCCGCCTCCCGCTCGGCCTCGCGTTCCCGGGCCCTCTCGCGAAGCCGCAGCCGGCGGCGCCGGACCCTCTCCAACCTCCGCCGCGCCTCGCCCACGTAGGCGGCCTGGGTCAGCAGCTGCAGCCGCTCGGCCAGTTCGGCCCGCAGCGGCGCGGCCTGGGCGTGCAGCTGTGCCCAGGCCGCGCCGTCGGCCTCGGCTTCGCGCAGGGCCTGGCCCAGGTCGCGCAGCCGCCGCACCAGGCGCAGAGCCCCGCGCAACCGCGCGCGCACTTCGCCGAGACTGGGCCCAGCGGGCGCCCGCGGGGGCAGCGGGCAGCCGGCCCGCCGCGGGGCTCCGAACACCGCCTCCAGCCACTGCCGGTCGCGCAGGCGCTGCAGGGCCGCGTCCCCGAGCACGTCGGCCGGCGGGGGCGCCTCAGGCCAGCGCGGGCTCCAGGGCGGCCCCGGGCCTGGGGGCGGCGGCCGCGGGCGCTCGCCGGCGTCGGACCCCGGGAAGGGCCGGCACTGGGGTGGCGGCGGGGGCAGTGGCGGCGGCGGCACCGGGTAGAAGGCGCCGCTACCGGCGACGCCGCCGCCGCCGCCCCCGCGGGAGGCTTCCGCGGGGCCCCGGGGCTGCAGAGCCAGCGGCGGCTGGAGGAAGGGGGCGGAGGCCCCCGGAAAGGGCCCCGGCCGCTGCGGAAGAGGCGGCGGGAAAGCCGGGGAAGGCAGCGGCGGCGGCGGACAGCCGAAAGGAGCGGGGGCGGCGGCTGCGGGGGTGGCGGGCCCGGGCGGCCCGGGGCAAAGAAGGGCGGCAGGGACATGGCCACGGCTGAGGGAGTCTGGTCGTGACAGGAATCTGAGCGGCGCCGCCAGAGCGTCTTCCGGGAGGAAGTGACGTGTAGCAAGCGCGACGCGGGTCTGTCGCGGCTCTCAGAGCGCCCCTGTGCGAGTGTGGGCGATCATTCAGTCCTTCGAGTCATAAATACTGTCGTTAATGAGCATTTTCAGTGCGAAACTCGCTGCTCGCTTTCAGTGACGCTAACAGATACAGTTTCTCTCTTCGTGGAACTACCTGTCTAGTATAGAAAACACATTAATCATAGAGGTTGAGGAAGCTCGTCCTAACGATGGGAAGGTTCGTTTGAGGTCTGGAGGGTGAGTAGGAGTGAAATGAAAAGGGGGAGGGGAAATAAGAAGACAGAAGGGAAACAGTTCTTATGGGACCGGCGTTGCCAAGCTTCCTGAGTAGATAGGAGTATGTCTAGTGGGGTACTGAAAGAATACCGGTGTGGGTGGAGCACAAAAAGCCTGAAACGGAGCCTGGTTATCTTGAAAGATGGGCGGAGATCATCATGAGAAGGATCTATTGTACGGTCTTAAGAACAGTAGTCAACTATTGGAAGGTTTAAACAGGGAGAGAAGGCCATGTCACATAATTAGATTTTAAAAATTAAACTATTTTGAGATGGTTGTACATTCCTGTGCAGTTGTAAGAAGTAATACGGGGAGATTCTATGTACTCTATCCATTTTCCTTAAGTGGTAACAGCTTGTAAAATTGTAGTACCATACAGAACATTTCTTTCCATAACTTCCCTGATCCTACACTTGCCCTTATATAATATTACCTACTTCTTTCCTTAACCTCTGGGAACCACTAACCTGTTTTCGATTTCTATAACTTTTTCTCTTTTAATTACATAAACGGAACCATACAGTACATAACTTTGGGGATTTACTTTTTTTTAATTCAGTATAATCCTCTGGAGATTCACTAGAGTGAATCAGTGTTATCAACAGTGTTCTATATATTGTAATCAAAGTGTGAATGTAACACTTTGTTTAATCATTCACCTGTTGAAGGTTATTTGGATTGTTTCCATTTAGGTACTGTAATGAATAAAGTTGCTATAAACATTTGTATACAGATTTTTCTATGAACATGAACCTTCATTTCTCTGGAAATAATAAAGGCCCAGGGGCACAACTGCTGAGTCCATGGCAGTTGCATGTTTAGTTTTTAAAGAAACTACCAAATTGTTTTCCATGGTAACTATAGTTTTACATTCCCACCAGGAATATATGAGTGATTCGATTTCTCTGCATTTCTTGCATTCTTGACTATTTTTCATTTTAGACATCCTGCGAGGTATGTAATAATCTAAAAATTGTGGTTTTAATTTGCATCTTTTTGAGGTAACATTGAACAACGTTTCTGTTTTAAGGATAACTCTCTTTTGGTGTTCACACACCATACCCACCACCAAAGAACCCAGCCTTCCACCATACTCCACTAAATTTGCACTTCCTTAATGGCTAATTGGTTGAACATCTTTTCATGTGTTTATTTGCTATCTGTATAACCTCTTTGTTGAAATGTGTTTGTATTTTGCCAATTTTCTAATTGGATGGTTTGGTTTTTAACTGCTAGGTTTTGAGGGTTCTTTACATAATCTAGGTAATTATTTACTGATTTGTGACTTACAAATATTTTCTCTCAATTTATAGCTTGTCCTTTTATCCTTTTAGCAGAATTTTTGTTGTTTTGTTTTTTGCCAAGTGCAAAAGTTCTTAATGTTAATGAAGTCCAACTTACCAGTTTTTCCTTTTATGGATCATGCTTTTGGAGTCAAGTCTAAGAAAATAACTCTTAGTATGATCCTACAATTTTTATTGTGCTTTTAAAGATTTCATGTTTATATTTAATTCTGTCTATTTTTTGTTACTTTTTACATATGGTGTAAGGCTTAGGTAGAGGTTCCCTGCAAATTTTCCCCTCCCATATCCAACTGCTCCAGCATCATTTTCTTTTCAAATTAGTTATGGATGATCCCTTGTATGAAAGTCCAACTTCACACCATGAGAGGAACTAATCCGAGAACCTGGCCCTACTTCCCAAGGGAACTCTTAAATTTCTCAGAAACTCTTTGTAACCATGTATCCTATATATTAATTATGTAATAATCTAATATTTAAAAGCATTGGTTTTTAATCTTAATATTAGGTAAGATCTGGATATATTTTTCTAGATGGAGACTCAGTTCTCATGCTTCTCTACAGGCTGTCGCTTATACTGCAATCAAAGTGGTCTTCTAAAATTTATCTTCCAACAGCTTCTCATCCCTCAAAATCAGAGCCTGGAATGGGACTGAAACAGCAAGACCAACATTTAGTTTTGCTGTGGAGGGGGATATGGGTTGAAGGGAATTGGGTTTTGCTTATTTATCTCATGATGATACTAGAAAGAAATTGATGGATAGAGAGGCAAGTGCTGGAGAAATGTCCTTGAGTAGATGTTTCCTTACATTTTCCTCAGAGCCTTTGCTTCCCAACAATCAACACCACACAGCTAATGATGTCCAGCTCTCCTGTTTAAACTAACGTCTACTACTTTCCACACAAAATTACACCTTAGCTGGACATATAAGACATTCTGTCACTTGCTTAAAAAAGTATGGAAGGGCCTCCCCAGTGGCGCAGCGGTTGACTGCTGGGTTGCGAAGCTGCCTGAAGCCTCTGCAGCGCCGGTTCAATCCCCGGCCGCTGGAGAGGGTCCCACATGGCGCGCAGACCTCTCCTGCTGCCCACTGCTCCCCTCAGCAGTGTACTTTGTCACTCTGCCTGCTCTGCTCTCCTCTGGCTCTGGTGAATTCTCTCACCCTCCCGCACTTCTGACTGTACCCAGTGCTTGTATAAATAAATAAATAAATCTTTTAAAAAAAATATGGAACACCAAATATGTAGAGCACTGTAATGAGTGCTAGTTATATGTTATGTGGTCTTTGCCCTTGTAGAACTTATGGTGTAAGTGAAAAATAAGCTTGGGGTAGGTTGCCATAGCACAGGAAATACCAGGCAGTGTTTAAGACACTGCTGGGGATTTGGAAGGCGGGAGGGGACCAAAAATGTGGTAGAGATACTAACAAAATAACTAAAGGTCTTGAGAAATGAAGGGATGATGGATTACCTCATTATAATGTGGAGTGGTTGAGTTTACATGAGAGACACTTCAGCTATAGCTGGAGAGAAAGGTTGGGTGCTGAAGCAGGTAGGTTTATAGATTTGATAGTGGGAAGATGAATTCCATCTTCTGATAGTTTTTCAGTAAGAGGCAAAGTCTTTAGCAGGATGGAGAACAGAGAGACTATCAAAATGGTCATCTTAGAGCAATAACAAAGTCATACTGCCTATTTCTCAACTCCTAAAACCCCCTACTTGTGTCACATCTCTGAGATTTTTTAATCTCATTATTCCTTTCTGGCAAACCCCTACTTTTTCTCCCAGGTCTATTAGGATCACTAACTTTTGAGACCTCACACCAGTTACCTACCTCATTTCCATAATTATAATGCACCAAAGTTTGTGTTTGCTCCCCCTACTAAATAGCAAGTTTCTTGAAAACCTTGATCGGTGTTCCTCTTGTAGGACCCATTCAGGACATTTAAGTAAGGATTTTCAATAAATGTTCAACATAAACTTTAATAACACTTTCTGTCTGTGGAATCTATGACTAGAATTTATTGGAGGTATATAAAAGTGACAGGATTAACCAATCATTAGAATAAAGTAGCTCATGACATTTGTGTCCTTTTAAAAATGGCACTGCATTATGGACACACACCACACTGGTTTTCATTTATTCCTTTTGTTTTATTCAAATGGCAAAACAAGTTTCAAGATACAAATTGTAGTTATACTCAGTTGTGTTTGATTTAAAAACATCAATTATGCTTTGTTAATAACTTCCAAAACCAAATCTAAGTCGTCGTGACTATAATGTCTCCCAGTCCATTTCTGGAAGCTACACCAATTTTAGAAGCCACACCAATTTTCACTCTACAAAAAGGAAAATGATGCAATAAAAGATAATGAACAGTTACAAGTTCTTTCTGAGCAGAACTTTAACCATTATAAGGGAGACTAAGAAGAATACCTGTTTCTGTTCTATACTATTAGCAGCCAGCCTTAAACATTCTGCAAAAGTGCATTTCTGGTCCTACCTCAACCTTACAGAGATAGATATCGCAAGTCTCTTATGACATCATAGAAAGTCCAACTCTTCATTAATAGGATTTAGAATTTGCTAATACCTTCAGGTTCTTTTCCTAAGAACAAGGGAATAATAGGAAAACTCAATTTTGAAAACCAAAAAAGAAAAACAAATATCTGAATGTACTCTGATTTAAATAATTTCAAATAGGTTGAACTAAATAAATAATATAGACTGGTATCAACATTATAGAGGGAAATAAAATAACTTTAAAAGCACCCAAATACTTTAATATTTAAGAATCCAGTAATTTTTATTTTTACGTCCTCCAAATTTCTCCTACTGTTTGTTATATAATGACGGTTAGTAACTTTTAGTGTGAGTATATTAATTTTTGTGACGGCAAACAGATTTTTTTTAATGATCTATGAAGCCAAAGAAATATCCAGCATCAAACAAAACAAAACTAGCTAGGTACTTCAAGTAAGTGCACAGTAATAGGATTTTTATTTAGTTCAGCACATGGCTGTTCCATGACTGAAGGTGCATGCTACTTTTAGATGTATAGACTTTTCCTGAAGATTCAAGGCATACTTCAATTCCATCTGCTCATTTATGGTATAAAGATAGCAAATCAGACAGTCAACAAGATAATGACCTTTTGAACGTACCAATTGGGAAGTTAGTGTCATGCATTAGGCTTAAGAATACAGCTAAACAAATCAAAGTTTTTCCAGGGTACTTTTCCCATCAAAGTTTTAACTACTTGGAAACCACCTGTTCCACTTTTTAAGGTGAACAGAGTTCTCATGTTTTCAGGAAACAAATATGGGTAAAAAAGAGTTAAACTTAAGATTCCCAAACTTCAATTTTAAAGAATTTATTTTCCCATTTGTAGAGTAACATTATTGTAAAATCCACAGTTATTGCAATACCTGCATTGCTTAAAAGAACTCCTAAGAATTTTGTTAAAGCATATTTTTTAAAAACAACCAAAATAATGTACATTGTTTTCTCTTAACATTCTGTCATTAAAGTCTACATAATGTCCTCTGTATAAATCAATGTGATGTTACATAATATACATGATCTGTTTTTATCCTAAAGGTTTCTGACCATGTATGATATCCAAAATAGATCCAATGCTTTTAATGTCAGACTGTAGAGACAGTTATGATCCTAAACAAAGGAAGGAAAAGCTTTATATACAGGACAGAAGTCTGACAGTTTAGCTGTTAGCAGCATCCGCTTGGCGAGGCCACCCTTCTTCTTCAACTCCAGAGTCATATTCCTCTTCAGATGATTCTTTCGTTGGAGCTCTATAATGAAAGCCAACCATGTTTATTTTGTTTAATTAGGGATAAGCATGATTTCTAGATGCAAAATAATAAATTAATCCACATAGTTAGAAAAACCACACACTTTTTAATAATTAAGATTGCTTAGGGGTGAAATATGGAAAAATTTTAGACCACACATTCAAGAGTTCCAAGTAATTTCCTTAACATTTTCCCTAACAGATTTACTACTGAAATAAAATGACAAGTCTTCAGTTGTGAAGGCTTAAAAAAATCAGTTTCTAAGGAATCTAATATTTCAACTCAAATGCTTCACATAACGTGTCTATGGTAAAGATGTTGACAGTTTCTGACTAATTCTAACCTGACTCAAATTCATCAAAATTATGATCAGAACCACAATTTCCTTTAAAGTCATATATGAATTTTTATTAAACGATAAAAACAAAGTATGTCTTTTTGAATAACTAAAGTTATTCAGAATCAATCACTGCCTTCTAAGTTATATTAGAAGATAAGCAAACATAAAACAACATACTTTGTTATTTAGTTAAAACAGAAAGCTAATTTTTTGTAGGTTAACATTAATGTCAAGTACTGCATAATATTTGTTGAACAGATAAGAGGGCAGTAAACTATAGCCCGCAGACCAAATAAAAACGCAATCACCTATTTGTGAAATAAAGATTTACTGATACACAGACATGTTCATTCGTTAATGAATTGTCTATGGTTGCTTTTATGCTATGAACTCTGTACTGAGTAACCACAATATAGAGTCTATGACCCTAAATTATATATTCAGCCCTTAACAAGAATAAAGTTTGCTTGCCCCTGGAATAAAGCAGCAAAAGATGTGTCAAGTTTGTCAACTGATATGATACAACTGAGAAAAAATTATGTCAACAAAGTTCCAGTCTGGTGAAAGCCATGATTAGAGAATAAGTAGTTCATTTAAATCTTTTCATATGGATTACTTTCATGTCTCCTTTGATACTTCTTCCTTAGGGGAAAAAAGTGGAGGCTAACTCTGAATATCAGTTTTCAAAAAGGCTTATAAATACGATTATTTTATAGATCAAAATTGGAAAATTTTCCTACAGAAATTAAGAGATTATTGTTTCCTTTATGAATATAAGGTTTTTTATATGTATATTTTATGATAGATTAATAAACCAAAGCAATCAAGAGCTGATCTTTAGTTTCAGACGTGTTCTAGCTTGACAATATACTTTACCGGATATATCCTGGTTCCTTTTTCCCTTCTACCACTTCTTTGTCAACCTCCACACAAACAATATCAGAATTAGGAACTTCAAACATTGGTTCTAATAACAGCTTTTCCTACAGAGATTAAAAGTAATTAGTTATAATGAAAATTGAGGATACATTCAAAATACTTGCATTCTATAGGCTACCAATCAAATTCATTAATTCAACAAATATTATTGAGTCCCTATGATGTAACCAGAACTAAATTTTGAAAAAAGTCAGCGTAAAACCTTTCATATTCTTCATATTAAAATAGCATCTAATTAAATTAAGAGAAAAGTCATTATAACATTCCTGGCATATTCTATCACCAAGGAGGTAAACTGGTAATCCTTACTTTGAAATTAATGTAATCTTAAATTATCTGTACCAAATTCTTCAAATAAGCATTTCTCTTAAGTGCTACAGTAGATCTAAAGTTGTTCACTGAAGAAAACTAGTTTTGCATACATGCAGAGGCTGGATTATATCCCATCTAAAGGAAAATACTGGCTGAATACATCAAATTTCTTTTTAAAATGTCAACTATCACCTATTCTTCTAGTTTGTATGTCTATAAATCTGCCATTAATCAGTAACAGCTGAAGTCAGGTCTTTATTAGAAAGAATATTTTCAAACTATCTGTAACAGATGTGTAGCTCTAATCTACAAGTCCTATTGAGATCAGAAGTAATATTTACCAGTAAAATCCTTAGAATAGAAAAATGTGCTGCTTCTTTTTTTTAAGATTTATTTATTTATGCATATAAGAACTGGGGTACAGGCCAGAAGGGGGGGTGAGAGGATTCACCAGAGACAGAGTGGGGAGCAGAACAGGCAGATTGACAGAAATACACTGCTGAGGGGAGCAGTGGACAAGTCAGGAGAGGTCTGCTGCGCCATGTGGGTCACCTCCCTGGCAGGGGATTGAACTCATGCTGCAGTGACTGTGGATAGCTTCATAGTGCTATGTCTTAACCCCTTGCGCCACCAGGGAGGCCCAAAAAATGTGCTTCCTTTGGGAACACATAGGAAAACAAAAACCCACTGTGCCGCCAGACCCGGTGGGGTTTGGGAGGAAAGGGGACAGGAAATCTCAGGAAGATAATAGGTAGTAGCTGAAAATAGGTTGAGTCTCTAGGATTTTCATGAAAATAAAAATAGTGAGTTTATACATATTGTAGAATTTAGGAGTAAAATGTCATAGTATCTCTAATTTCAAACAAACAAGCCAGAATGAAGATGTCAATGGTCTGAGAAGAGGCTCTGGGTTACTTAGTCAGATTAAGGCCCTTGTAGAATTTCCTGAAATTTTCCTTCACATGATAATTGATTTTCTCTATTTCATTAATTGTATTATGTACACATCATTTGTTACATCTTAATATTCCTTTTTTCGAAAGAAATAAAACACAATCTACAGTGACATTAAAAACCTATGAAATATTAAGCTCATCTTCTGGATTTATTTCCAAAACAAAAACAGGAAGGCTTGATAGTCTCAAAAGTCAGACACAACAATAATTTAGTTTTTATGTAATAATACCAACTTACCATTATTGACCGAAGGCCTCGTGCACCTGTTTTTCGTTCTAGTGCCAATCTGGCTATAGCTTTCAAAGCATCCTCAGTAACATTCAGTTCACACTACAAATAGATTTAAAAGAAATGAGAATTTAGGGTAATAATTGATGATATTTTCCTAATACAGCATTTGACCTATTAGCAATTACTGCCTAACACCATTAGTGGTCCAATGTCCTGACTTTACAGATAAAGAAATTTGTTCCACCAAAGGGTCAAGTATACTGATTAACTAATACTTAGAAACAGATCCTAACTGGTTAGAATATCACCTCCTTCCTAGAGAAATATCCACTGGGACCTATAATCCCATTTTAAAGAATGTTATTAACCCTCTCATCCTCTAGACCAAAGGCAAAACTTTAAACAAGTCTTTCTAAATTAGCACAAATTTCAAACTAGTGAAATTCAAATTATTGAGAACTTAATATACAAAAAATATCAAAATACTTTGGAACATCAGATTTACAAGCTCTTGGTATTAACTCTAACGTCTACCTCTAGAAAAAATAAAATTCAAGTGAGGTAATTATTTCTCATGGTGCATTAGAATTTTGCCCTCAAGAAGCACTTCCAATCAACTAACCTATGAGAAACTATCAGTATTAAGAATCACAAATTTGTCCTTAGTCCTCAGAGATTTTCTAGATTAACATGGATTTTATATGTTAACTCAACATTTACTGAACCTTAAGTGTTTACATATTAAAGACTGAATGATGAGTTGATACCACCTTTGCCCTCGAGGGGTGGTGACAAATTAGCAAATCTGCATTTAGCACTGTGTATTCACAGTGCTAAGGGAGCATCAAAATGGGAGCATTTTAATAAGACTTGGGGACCACTGAAGGACTTTATGGAGGGAAGTAATAATTAGCTTTGTGTTTATTCATTCAATTAATACTTATTAAGAACTCAATATTTATTTGCTGGGCACTGTGCTCAGTAATTTATTTATTTATTTATTTTTTTAATAGAGGCATGTTTTATTTATTTGTTTGTTTGTTTGTTTATACATGCACTGGGTACAGTCAGAAGCGCGGGAGGGTGAGAGAATTCAGCAGAGCCAGAGCGGGGAGCAGAGCAGGCAGAAGGACTGAAGTACACTGCTGAGGGGAGCAGCGGGCGGCAGGAGAGGTCTGCGCACCATGTGGGACCCTCCTCCGGTGGCCGGGGAGCAGCCGGGGATCGAACCAGCGCAGCAGAGGCCGCGGGCAGCTTCGCAACCCAGCGCTCAACCGCTGCGCCACCGGGGAAGCCCTGTGCTCAGTAATTTAAAAGAGATCCATTCTGGAAATGGAAGATAGATATTTTGGTACTGGTGATCAGAGTCAAACTTGAGACAGTCTGACTGAGAACCAATTCAGGGGTCAAAGTAAAGAATGATAGCAGTTTGACTTGATATAGCGGCAACAGAAATGAGACTATTGACAGAGACATTAAGTTCATATAACCCAAAACATTTGCTATCTGATTAACTGTATGGACTTGGGTGACCTCCAAGTGTCCAGCTGCAGAGCAGATATGGGAGCTAATAAAAGTTAAGCAAAAGTATATAAACATATACACAGTCTGTCACAACAAAGCATTTACAGTATCTTGGCTGAAAAGATAATCCTGTGTGTCTGGCTTGAGGAGCTGGGGACACATTGCTGGCATAATTTCTTTCTCTAGATCCTTGAGCTTTGTTGCTATGATGATCTCAATTAAGAAAAAAAAATAAATCTAAGTTTAAAGCAGGACAATGTTCCTTCCTTGATTCCTAGATCCACATTTAGCAAAGAATAGGCAGGTATTCCAGGTGAGCATTATTGCTTTTTAACTTGTTATGCTAATTTATACAATTACAATCACTAAAAAACCATCATAAATTAACTAAGGATGAAAAATTAAAATCTAACCTTGTCCATGCTGAATAAAGCCTGGTACTGAGGAATAACAGCATTACGTGGCTCAGTTAGTATTTGTACAAGTGTTTTTTCATCGAGGCTATGCAAAGGAACTACCACAGGCAACCGTCCCACAAACTCAGGAATCATGCCAAATTCAATGAGATCTCTAGCTTCCACGTGACGTAATAGTCGATCTTTTTCTTCAATATCTTGGTGAGTATTTGATTCTCCACTTCGATTGGCCAGGTCTGCAGCAGCAGCTGCAGCCCTTCTGCCTTTTCCCAGATTAGATGGTGTTCCAAATCCAAGATACTGCCAAAGAAATGATTGATATTATAAATAATAGAATGAAGTAGCTTTGTACTAAGTACTTTTCATGCATGTCTCATGCGGTATTTGTAACAGAAGTGCTATCATTATTCACATTTTAAAATGAAGACATGGGCTTAGAGATGTTAAGTACCTGAACAAGCGCTCACTGCTGCAAGTGGTAAAGCCAGGATTTGGACTATCTGCTTTCAGAATGGATAAACAACCACTATAAAAGGAGATTTTCCACAAGTATCTTAAACCACAGTTAAGCATTCTATTAAAGTATGGGGCTGCATACATCAAACTTTGTTAGAATAATTTAGATTTAATAAAGAATATACTAGTATGACATGAAACAAGAATGCTAACTTTGCTGCACAAGGCTGGTTTTTAAGATGTATGGATCTTGCTTTAGCTAATATCAAGAAACATTTATTATATATAAGCATACACAGTAATAAATATATATATACACATTACATATATAAACATTCATTAAGCATTATTTCAGACACTGGGATACAAACGCTTATCCTAAAGGTGCTCATTTAGAGATTGAACACATGAAGACATTAAAGTATCAGGCTGTACAGGAAAACTGTGACAGCCAACAGGAAGAAAAAGGCATGTAATAGACAGGGAGGGTAGGAGATAGTCAGGAATGCCTTCACAGAAGAAATGCATGACCATTTGACAGACTGAGGCAACATGAACATGTATTTGCCAATTAGGTTGAGGTAGGAGAGGGCATGAGCAAAGACAAGAGAAATGAAACTGAGGATTGCAAGCAGTATTATACGTTTAGAATAGAGTAATACTATTAAATATCACACCCCTGATTTTCAGAAAGGGTTGACAATAACAATAACTACAAAGATGTGGTTAATCCTCTAGAAATCTCTGCCAATGACTCTCTTTTTATCTATCTTCTTTTCAGAAAGATCATTGTGACACTCTTTTAATCTCTATCTCCCCTGAAACCTTATACATTTCGTCTTTCAAGTAGTAAGAACTTTAACTCATGATTTCTCCCTATTTTTCATTAAGCAGTTCAAAGCTAATGAAGTGACTTAATTTCTAATTAAGAACTATGATGTAAACCTTCTTTCTACATGTTTCTGAGCTCTTTATTTTTAACTGTCTTCCCTACATGTTTCTAGTTTAAAATTCTTTTTAGGTCTACTAGTTACAAATCAATATCAGATTATGACCTCTGCCTTAGATTACAGAATATGAAATATAAAGTCATATTCCTCTCTCATATACACAAGAAATTATTTCTTCTTTCTAATTTGTTAGGCTAATTATGTAGAATTTATGTAACAAAAACAAATTATAAAAAATAAAATCCTAACCTGACCCATGCTGAATAAGGTCTGGCACTAAGGGAATAGCATTAAGTGGCTTGGTAGTTGCATAAGTATTTTTTAATCTAGGCTATGCAAAAGAATTATCACAATCATCTCACTACCAATATCATTCTGTCTCTACTACTAACCTGCTACTTAAACTAGTATAAGACCAAGGAAACTTAAAGCAAAAATTTAGCAGAGGTGATATATGGTAGAGTCAGATAGGTAGGATATTATGTGTTTCATAAAAGTAATTGTTTATGGTTAGCTGTTATGTAAAACACAAACATGGAAAATACAGGTGTATTTTGGGATTCTTACCTCTACGTGACATTACATTTTATTATAATAAATAACAAATAGATAATGGGCAAGTATGTTGAGGCTATGAAGAAATAAGTTCCAATTAAAGTCATTGCTTTATTTATTTTTTTTTAAGATTTATTTATTTATTGATTGATTGATTGGAGTTTTATCTTTATTTATTTATTTATGCAAGCCCTGGGTACAGTCAGAAGCGCAGGAGGGCGAGAGAATTCACCAGAGCCAGAGCGGGGAGCAGAGCAGGCAGAAGGACCGAAGCACACTGCTGAGGGGAGCAGCGGGCAGCAGGAGAAGTCTGCGCGCCGTGTGGGACCCTCCTCGGTGGCCGGGGAGCAGCCGGGGATTGAACAGGTGCTGCAGATGCCGCGGGCAGCTTCGCAACCCAGAGCTCAACCGCTGCGCCACTGGGGAGGCCCTAAAGTCATTGCTTTTAAGAATGTTCAAGAAACACCTATAAAACTAGGTGGGATCAACAGCCCTTTTCTCAGTCTACAAACTGCTTCCCTCCATTTGTGAATGTCAGCAGTAATCTTACGAGAGACTCCATAGGCATGGGCCACAGACTTAAGCCTTTTATTTAGCTTCAGTAAACTGGGCAAGAAAAATGAA
>NW_023601104.1:30834363-30857385 GCF_014898055.3 Talpa occidentalis
CACTATAATTCTGATGGTCTTACCTTATAGAATGTCTGTGTTTTTTCAGGTGTAGTTTCCTTGCATTTCTTAAAATCTTCTGTACATCTGTCTAGCAAAGGTAAAATGAATTCAATATTAAAAATTCTGTGGTAAAAGGGAAAAAGAATAAAAGGATGGCTCTAAATTTTAAAGAAAACAAAAACAAAACTACAGTGTTAAGATGAGTATCCCTTTTGAATTAATGTCACAGTTCTGTTCAAACTAGTAAAGCACCTACCTCCCTTCTTCAAAATGCTCCATGGTAATAAATCCCTTGGTGACAGGAATGAACTTTTGATACAAAAACACTCATTAAAATGGTCAGCTGCTTTTGACAAGGGTGCCAAGACCTTTCAATGGGGGAAAGGAGTCTCTTCAACAAATGGTGTGAGGACAACTGGATAGCAACATGCAAAAGAACGAAGTTGGATCCTTAGCTCACACCATCTACAAAAGTTAAAGTGGGCCAGACGTCTACATGTAAGAACTGAAACTATAAAATTCCTAGAAGAAAATGGTATTATTCAGAACTTTGCATTTGGCAATGGTGTTTCTTCAACACAACAGAAATCAGCAACAAAAGAAAAAATTTTGACTATCAAAATTAAAAATTTTGTGGATCAAAGACACTATCAAGACTATAAAAACACAACAGACAGAATGGGAGGAAAGAATCAGAATATATAAAGAACAAACAACCAACAATTAAAAAATGGGCCAAGGGCTTGAATAGATATACAAATGGCTCTCAGCTCATGAGAAAATTACAACTGTCATTAGTGAAATGCAAATCAAAACCACAATGCCATAACACCCCACATCACATTCACTAGGATGGCTATACAGGGAAGAGAAGGTGAAAAAATAATAGGTGTTGGTGAGGATGTGGAAGAAGTACTGATGAGAATGTAGAACTAGGAACCTAAAACATTGCTGGTAGGAAAGTAAAATGGTATGGTTACTTTGAAAAGCTATTGGCAGTTCCTTAATAAGTTAAACAGAAATACCATATGGTTCAGCAATTTCACCTATAAGTATGGGCCCCACAGAACTAAAAACATGCTCAAATAAGAACTTGTAAACAATGTTCATAGCAGCATTATTCACTACAGCCAAAAGATGGAAACAATCTGAATATTCATCAACTGAATGGATAAAATATGACATGTTTACATACTGGAATATTGTTCAATTATCAAAAAGAATGAAATACTGTGAAACTTGAAAACACTATGCTTGGTAAAAGAAGTCAAACACAAAAGGCCACATGTTGTATGATTCCATTTACATAGGGACAGAAAGCCAGAAACAAAAGTAGTTGCCAAGGGCTTGGGGGAAGAAGGGAATATAGAGTGATCCTGATTAATGGGTACAGGTTTCCTTTTAGGGTGATGAAAATGTTCTCAATAAGATAGTGCTAATGGATTGTGAATGTATGAAATGCCACTGCATTGTATACTTTTGTACATTTTATGTTATGTGCATTTTAGCACAATAAGAAACTAAAACCCCAAATTTAAAAACTAAGAAAAAGTCAGCTATAACTGGTGGTAAAAGTGGTTCTAATTATCCTTTTGACAGAGAAATGATGGGTCAGGGGTGGCAGGAAAAAGAACCTGGGCTTTCAACAACGAGCAAGGCCCTTCTGCCCACTTAATTATGGCAGGATGTGTCCATTCTTTGAGGAAAGGGGTTTGAAGAGACAATGCCGTCAATACAAACGACTTCTGTCGTCAGGTGGTCTGACTGCCTCTTCTCATTTGGCTTAGGTTGGTCTGACTCATTGGAGGAACAAAGAGAAAAAAAAGGTACTCAAGGGGGAAAAAAAGCTCAAGAAGTGATTTTCAAAAATAAGTATAAATGAATTTATGTCAGTAGAAGGAGAATGTCACTGAGCACCTTGTCTGAAAGTAGCATATCTTGATAATGATACAGTCTTAGCTTCCCATGAAAGTGTTCTGTGGAATTACAATGCAGTGCAATGAGTTCTACTGTGGTGATAGAAAAAATAACCACCGGAAGATTTTTACGTGTTTCTCAAAATTGTTGCTAAAGATAACACCCATTATGTTATTCAATACCTCACCATGTCAAGAATTTCACATTAAAATTCAGTGCCAGGAGAATGTGTCTCTAGAGAAACTGACATGCTTCCTTTTATCAGATAAGAAAAGCCATATCACCCAACACATTTCTTTTTTGACCTCAGTAGCAGGAAGCTCAGAGCCAAATTGCTCAAATACAATTATCATTTTGCTTGGGCTTGTGGCAAAATTGTCTTCTCTCTTCCTCTAGGTTTTGTATTGCTCTAAATTTTGTAAAAGATGATTTTGCTAGATACGTGTTTTACTATAGATTACCTCAAAGACTTTTTGGAAATAATGACAAACATTAGAAGTAAATGAATTACAGAGTATCAAAGAAAAGGAAAATCAAATCAAATGCCTGTCTGCTAAAAGCCCTCTTCCTGTCCCCAGTGGAAAGCACTGTGAATGGTAATGTTACCTGCAGGCCACTGGGTTTGATCCAGACAGTCACATTCTGGGCGTAACTGCGTTTGTTTTTGGGCTGCAGGGGAATGGACTCTTATTGTCATCCTCACCATAAGGGTTTTCTTTAGCGTCTAAAAGAAAAAAAAACACTCTTGAAATGACATCTGGCAAAAACAAGGTTATATTTCCAATTAGGCTAGAAGCTCTGAGTCATTCTGTCTTAACATCCTGTAACTTCCTGAATTACAATAATCCATTAACCTCAGTTAGGTTGGGGACCCTATACTCAACAGAAAGTTCCTGATGTAAGAGACCAAATAATCAACTGGGCCCATGTGAAAGTAGTTCAATATTTTTGAAGAAACAAGTCCACTTACCTGCTTTATAAATCAAAGAGGATAAAATTGCTGCTAAAGATAACACCCATATATATGACATTGTTAAAGTACATATTTTTAAATACCTCTGTATATAATACATACTGTAATTCTGAAGTCTCCCCCAGCATACTCCAACAGAAATTTCTGCAATGGTGGAAGTATTCTAAACCTGTGCTAATATGGTAGCCACTAGACCTGTGTGACTACTGAACATTTGCCACATGGCTAAGTGTCACTGAAGAGCTGAATTTCAAATTTTGTTTTATTTTCTTTTTAAAGATTTATTTATTTATGTATACAAGAACTGGGGTACAGGCCAGAGGCGTGGGGTGGTGAGAGGATTCACCAGAGACAGAGTGGGGAACAGAACAAGCAGACTGACTGAAATACACTGCAGAGAGGAGCAGCAGGCGAGTCAGGAGAGGTCTGCTGCGCCATGTGGGTAGCTCCCTGGCGGGGATTGAACTTGTGCTGCAATGGCTGCGGATACTTCATAGGTTGCGTCTTAACCCCCTGAGCTACCATGGAGGCCCTTGTTTAATTTTAAATAGCTGTTTATTTATGTGACTGGGGATGACTGGCTGGATTAGATTGCATAAGTTTAGATGCTGAAAAAACTAGAGAGAAAATTTAAATATAGGAAAAGGACAAGAGAAGAAATACTTTTTTGGTGAACCTTATGGCTTATTAGTTTACAAGCTTCCTGAATCATGTTGGTTTTAGAGTCATGTGGATAAAAAATAAATTTGTCTGCTTTTGTAGGTGCTTTCTGACCCAATGAAAGTTTGCCATAAAAATACAAAGCAGGGGCCTCTCTGGTGGCTCAAGGGTTAAGACACAACCTATGAAGCTATCTGCAGCCACTGCAGCACGAGTTCGATGCCAAGCCAGCCAGGGAGTAGCCCACATGGCACAGCAGACCTCTCCTGACTCGCCCGCTGCTCCCCTCAGCAGTGTACTTTGGTCAATCTGCCTGTTCTGTTCCCTATTCTGTCTCTGATGAATCCACTCACCCCCTGCGCCTCTAGTCTGTACCCCAGCTCTTGTATACATAAATAAATCTTTAAAAAAAATTACAAAGTCTACATCTAATTTTATCCTTATTTTTTTAAAAAAGATTTATGTTTATTTATATATACAAGAACTAGGGTGTAGACCAGAGGTGTGGGGGGTGAGAGGATTCACCAGAGACAGAGTGGGGAACAGAACAGCGGATTTACAGAAATACACTGCTGAGGGGAGCAGTAGGTGAGACAGAAGAGGTCTGCTGTGCCATATGGGTCAGCTACCTGGCTGGGGATTGAACTCGTGCTGCAGTGGCTGGTTATAGCTTGATAGTACTGAGACTTTAACCCCTGTGCCACCAGGGAGGCCCCTCACTTTATCCTTACTTTCTGGTGTAGACAGGGCAGGAAATTATTTTCCTACAAGTTTAGGAACTTCCTTGCTCAAATAATGATGCTGAAAACCAAAATTAGCCCAGTTTCTCTAACTGATCCAGAAGCTCTCTAAGCCTAATCTGGTCATTAATTTTAATGCCTCACTGGTCCCATGCAATCCTGTGAATCCCTTTTCCTCCCCTGCCCTCCAAGAAGTATAAGCCCAGCTTTCCAGACATTTCTAAAATATTTGTCACTATATAAGCCTGTTTAGTCAGGTCAAGATCACAACAGTCTAGGGCCTCCCCAGTGGCGCAGCAGTTGAGCGCTGGGTTGCGAAGCCGCCCGCGGCCTCTGCATCGCCGGTTCGATTCCCAGCTGCTCCCCGGCTGCTCCCCGGCTGCTCCCCAGCTGCTCCCCGGCCACCAGAGGAGGGTCCCACAAGGCGCGCAGACCCCTCCTGCCGCCCGCTGCTCCCCTCAGCAGTGTACTTTGGTCCTTCTGCCTGTTCTGCTCCCTGCTCTGGCTCTGGTGAATTCTTTCACCCTCCCGCGCTTCTGACTGTACCCAGTGCTTGTATAAATAAATAAATAAATCTTTAAAAAAAAAAAAATCACAACAGTCTATTCCCATACAACATCCTCATTTCCAACTTCCCCATCATTATTTTTGCTACTTCTGTCGGGAATGCTTTCTTCCTCATTCATTTATTTTCTCATTTGCCAGTTCATGATCAACAGTCAGACTCCACCATGTAGCAAATTGTGCTAGGAATTGTGTTTAGAGAAGATATTTTTCTGGTTTATGGAACTTATAAAGAATATTTATTAAACTTTAACTAACTACAGATGCCACTCTACAAGCAGGGGGCTCCTTTATTCAGCAGGGGATTAGATATTATTCATCCCATAAAGATGAGTAAACTGAGGCTCAGAGAGATTGTGCTTACAACACAGGTAAGTGACTCAGCTGGGTCTGGTTTCAAAGCCAACACTTTATCAATGAATAGTGCCATTCCTCACCTACCCAAAATTACCTCCATTCCAGGTCCACATTCTATTCTACTTCCACTATGATGAGTTGTCCAAAATTTTTTTGGCAGTAATTTCTTTAGACCCTTTTATTCTATAATACTCAGTATCAGTACCAAACATTTCAACATGTAGTCATGGCTTCTTGCACTCTAACAGTTTGGTGCCACTAGACAGTAAGAGGCTATGTGGTAAGAGGATACAATGCATTTGTGAAAAAAGAGCAGGAAACTATCAGATATAACAACCATAATAGCATAAATTAAAAAAAAAAACAGTTGCAAGATAAAGTTGAAAATAATCTTACAGAAAGCAAAACTAAAAGAATGGGAAAATAAGAAGGTAAGAAAATTATACACATACACACACACCATAAATATGTGTTCAAGAAAGGGACAAAAAGAGAGCAGAGAGAGGACAATCAAAGAAATAATTCATGTTCCCAGGGCTGAAGGACATGAATTACCAGGTGGAAGGGCCAGTGAGTGCCCCGCAGGTAGAAGTGATGGGTAGGATTTTAATTGTCATTCTCACTGAGGGGGTAGACCAACCACATTCCCACCTTTACTCAGAGATTTCAGTTCTTTGTCTTATTTGGAACTAAAGTCATGTCTCTGATCCCTGTGCGAGCACCTGGATCCTAGCTCAAAGACTGGCAAAGTATGGGTTGCTGCCTCTTTTGGGGTTAAGAATGATTCTGATATTTTTTAAATGTCTGGGGGAAAAAAGTCAAAAAGAATGTTTTGTTATATATGAAGATTACATAAAATTCAAATTTTTTATGTCAATAAATATAGTGTTATTGGAATGCAGTCACTCCTTCATTTATATATCATCTATGGCTGCTTTTGTGATATCATGGCAGTGAGTTTTGTGATAACTCTAAGGAGTTATCATAACTCTTAGTAGTAGTTATGATAGAGACCCACATGGTTGGCAAGGCTAAAATATACATGCACATAAAAGTTAAGACACTCTATTTTCTTCTTGAGTCTCTTCTTGAGTTCTCCCCCAAAGAACACAGAAACATTTAATTCAAAAGGATGCCTGCACCCCTATGTTTATAGCAGCACTATTTACAATAGGCAAGATATGGAAGCAACCCAAATGCCCAAAAATAGATGACTGGATCAAGAAGATGTGGTATATACACACAATGGGATACTATTCAGCAGTCAAAAAAGATAAACTCATGCCATTCGCAGCAACATGGATGGAGCTGGAAGGGATTATGCTCAGTGAAATAAGCTGGAAGGAAAAAGAAAAATATCGATGGCTTCACTTATAGGAGGAATATAGGGGACCAAATAAAAGATCAGGAAAAAAATTAAAAACCAAAATAACAGGCAACTATAAATCAGGGGCATTCTGTGGGAGCGGAGGGTGGGGTGGGGAGGGAGAGGAATCAAAATTGGGGAGAGAAAAGCACAAGGGACTATGGTGATGGGGCACAGGTGAACTGGTGGGAATTTTATGGGGGCTACACCTGAGAGGAGAAAGCAAACATTGTACAAAAATGAACAATGATGTAACATATACATAAATGAATTAAAAAAATATATCTTTTGCATGGATCCCATCCCCATGTCCCTCTTCTGCCTCTCATCATCACATCTTTAGGACTGTCAGTAGACTTCTCACTGCAGGATGTCCTCAAATCCTTCCACAGAGTTATCTTTCTAAATACAAAATTTGTTTCTTAGATTTCAGCCACAACAGCACAACTCCAGGGAGTATCAGTACCTAAAATATAAAGTCTCCTAATCTGTAATGTTAGCTAGAAGGATCTGATCATATTATTCCCCCTTCAGTGGCTTCCTATTAACGGCAGAATAAAATCTCATTTTTAGGTGAAGCCAGTTCAGCTCTAGAGGCTGCCAAACTTCTAACTTACCATCTGCTCACCCAACTCCCTTGCCCTTTGTGTTCCATCTCCTTTCCTTTCTGTAGTGTTCTATTTGTCCAGGAAGTCTTTTTTCCTTCATTGGTTCAGTGATTTCTTCTTTTCCCTCAAAATTAGGCTAGCATGTCTTTTCCCTTTGAAGATTTTCCTGAGAGCCCTAGGCAAAACTGATGATCCCCCTACAGGCCAACTGTGATCCTGCACCAGCCTGTATTTACTATTCCATTCTCCACCAGTCTTTGAGTAACTCCTGCTAACTCTTTTGTCCCCTAGGACTACAACAAAGTAAGATGCTTGGTAGATGTTCCTGAAATTCCTAGACTCCTGTAGAGTCAAGGATGACTCTACAGTTGGAGCTTGAAGGCCTAGGAGTATAAAAGTCTCAATAAAAAGGAGGAGGAAAAACAGAATCAGGAACAGTTTTTCGGAGAAAGGGGCAAGAGACAATGGTTTTTGCAACCAACATACTGAGCCTTAGACTGTGAAGAATATCCAGGTGGAGAGGTCCAAGTGCAAACCGAAAATAAGATGCAAGTTGCAGGGAGAGAACAGAACAGTAAGGATAAAAGTTACAGATTTGGGGAGCCTGAACCTATAATGACTCTTGAAAGAAGGCAAAGGAAATCTTGGGAAACATGAGGCAAAAGTAAACAAAGAAGAGAACAAGAAAAAGAAAAGTTGGCAAAGAAAAAGGAAAGTGCCAGGAGAACATAATGTTAGGGGAGCTAAAAGAAGAGAATTTCAAGAAAGGAGATTAAATTATCTAGAATGACTTAGGGTTACCTGTATTGAAAATAGTACTCTAAGGAAGAAAAAGTTTATGGAGACTCAGGAGAGTAGCTTTTCACTCTTTAGTTAGAGCATTTGTAGCAACTTAAAACGACCTAATGTTGGTGTGCCCTGAGCTGTAAAGTGTTCAAACATCAAATTCTTTTGAGATTCTCCACATACATGCCCAGCACCAGAGACCACAGCACACTCACAAGGGAGGCCATGCAGCTCTCTGACTCCACGCAGCTCTCTGACTCCACAGAGTCATTCAGAATAGCAGAGAGAAAACAATATCAAGATAAATAAAACCTGATCTAGTTATACCTGAAATAGGACCCAACTGTGCCATTTTCCCTAGCCATGGGAGAGGTTCTGGGCCAGGTTCAAAGAGAGACATCATGAGGTTTGATTTCTTCTTGCTGTCAGCTTGGGAGTAGAGCATTCCATGCCATTCAGAACTAGATGGAGAAAAGATGGAAGATCAGAAGACCATCGAGTACCAAGTAAAAATAAGTTTAGCCTGTGTTTTTCTCTTGAGAGACATGGGCTTCAGCTTTGAAATCAAGTGCATTACTTTTACTAAAGTCAAATCCTAAATCTAAAAATGCACAGTGCTGCCCCCTATCATTACCATTCCAGTAGGTAGGACATATATCATTACTCGTGCAAAATTATGTAGATGGAAGTCAAAAAGCAATCTTAAAAGAGAAAACAAAAGTCATAAGGGCAGCAAGTAACTGCAGGAATGGTGAGGAGTGAGGGTTGTAACCTACGAGTCTTTTTGCTGCCTCCCTGAGTTATTCAGAGTAGCACTAACATAGAGAATCCCTTGCAACAAAGGGTATGAAGTCTTCACCTGGCTTCTCAAAGGGCCCCAGATGATTCCCATATTCAGAACCAGTTTGAGAAATATGGCAAACTAAAACTTAATACAAACTGCATTCTTCCTTTTGGAGCAGCTAATTTTAACTCAAGCAGAAAAGGAGCCTTGCTTCCTCTGAGTACTCCTAATGTCTTGATTTTCTCTACCAGGTAACCACAAATGATAACCACTTGAAGAGTCACCAACTTTTTTCACACACTAGGTAATGCAGAAAGGGAAACAGATAGTTTTGCAAATTTTGAGACTGCAGAGAAAGTGAAAACCAGAAGGGCTTTCCTCACAGGGAAGGAATATAGGAGAGTAGTTACAAGCAAGGGCACTGGAGTCAGAATACATGGGTAAGAATCTTGGCTAGCTAAGTGACCTGACCTTTATAAGACATAATTTCCTCATATATATAATGTTGATAACATTGATACCTCCTGTAGAGTGTTGTTGTGAGGAATTAAATGAGATCATATATGTGAAGTGCTCAGCAGAGTGTCTCGTCCCAGAGGAGTGCTGTTACATGGTAAAACTTTTAGTCAGTATTACCAGCATCTTTTTCATTTAGTTCTACCCCATCATTTTATAGATGATGAGTCTGTGAATACTGCATAAGATCCTGTAGCAAGTTAGTCGCATTGCTGTAACTGAATCTAGGTATCCCAGGTAGAATCAAAAAAAGGTAAATGGAGAAGGGCTATAGTATAACAGCAATATAATTAAAAGGCTCACTCCCTACTTATTCTAGGAAATGACCTGAAGAATAGTTTAGAAGTAATGGTAGATGGGAGGGTATGATAGAGAAAGAGAAAAGGTGACAGGATCCTTCTATTTCTTTCAGAAAAATATGGGAGATACTCTGCTTTGGGAATGGATTCTCCCTTTCTCTCACCCAAAGGTAAACAAAATTTCCTACCCTAGTTGAACAATTGCCACCATTCCTTCCACCTTTAGGCTGCCATGGAGCAGGACACAAAAGTTGGGTATTTTGCCTGCAATCTGATTGGCTGAATTTTCATCTTCATTGTCATCAGTTATGCCAGTGCCCACCTCATCACCTTCTGTGAAAAGAAGAGAGAACAGGTGAGGCTGAGATTAACCATAAAAAACCCAAACCACAATCACACTCTTGACTGTTTCTAGCTTTGGAAGGAAAGTACATGAGTTTTAAAGAATATTAAACCAATTATGAAAATTCATAGTCTGGTCTTCCCAAGTCCATGTAAAAATTAGTTGTCTGATGTTATATGAATTTCATTTATATGAAACATTCAGAATAGACAAATCTGTAGAGATGGAAAGGATATTAATGGTTACCTGGGACTAAAGGTTGATGGTCAAAGGATTGCTTTTCAGGGTGGGTAAAAATTTAAAAATTTTTAAAATTCTGTTCTAAATTGACTGTGTTGATGGTATCTTGATAAATGGTATATTTATAACACTGTATATACTAAAAACTAGAGAATTATACACTTGAAATGGGTGAAGTATATGGTATATTAATTATATTTCAGTAAAATTGCTTGTAGTGTCCATGGGAAAATACAGTTTGTTTTTGTTTTTTAAGATTTATTTTATTTATATAAGCACTGGGTACAGTCAGAAGCGTGGGAGGGTGAGAGAATTCACCAGAGCCAGAGCTGGGAGCAGAGCAGGCAGAAGGACGGAGTACACTGCTGAGGGGAGCAGCGGGCGGCAGGAGAGGTCTGCGCGCCATGTGGGACCCTCCTCCAGTGGCCGGGAGCAGCAGGGGATTGAACCGGCGCCACAGAGGCTGCGGTCAGCTTCGCAACCCAGCGCTCAACAGCTGCGTCACCGCGGAGTCCCGGAAAATACAGTTTTTTCAGTGTTTTTCACCATCTTCCAGCACAGGTGGCCTAGTAGATAACATGTAGCCTTGAGATGTAGTCCGCATGTGTGGAAAGCAGTAAATAATATGTAACCTTGATGTGTAGCTCACATGCACAAAACATACCATGCAAAATAGGCCTAAACTTGGTCTTGTGTTGGCTTTGTCTCTAAATCATATAAAAGCTAAAGGGTTCCTCTGCAGGGCCACTCACAGCATTGGCCACTCATACTCACTGGCCACTCACTGGTCACTCACTGGGCATGGGGCCACTGCTGCAGCCAGAGCCCAGGGGGGCTGCCACTCCTGGCCACTGCCACTGTTGCTACCTGTGTATCTCCTGTTGCTGCAATAAAGACTTGTTCCTGGCCTCACATATGGGCTTCATGACCTGTTTTCTCATCTGCTGACATCAAGAATTGGGCAAGCTGTAGCTGAGACCCAGAACTGCTACATAAAAAAGTCAACTTTCTACTGTTTCCAGTGGGATGCTCAGGTAGATGCTGAGGGTTTCAGACACCAAGGATGTCCAGAGTGTCCTCAACTGACATCTTTCAGGCAGCACATGGATAGGAGCGCTCCAGGGTGAACAGTGGCTACTCAACAAGCTTCCTGACTCAACTCTGCAACTCTAGGTTCTGTCATACACTCAACTGACAGTTGAATCATCTTGCATTTAACTTCACTATTAAACTATAGCCTGAGTTTGATCCCAGGCCAGAGAGTTAACTCATCACATGGCACAGCAGACCTCTCCTGTCTTGCCCGCTGCTCTCCTTAGTAGTGTATTTCAGTGTATTTCTGCCTTTTCTGCTCTCGACTCTCTGGTGAATCCTCTCATACCCTGCACCTCTGGTCTATACCCCAGTTATTCAATGCAAAAGTAAAAAAATAAAACTTTAAAAAAAGAGAATAACCTTAGATAAAAAAAGATGGAGAACTCACCTTTGTTAAGTGCTATGGGTAGAACCAGATGTCTGGACAGAACAGGGGGACTTGAAATATCAGCTATATCAATAAACCCCACTATTTCCAAATCTGAAAGGAAGAAATCAATACAGCATTAATTTGTGCTATAGGAAAGTATTACCATATTCTAAGTAGTATGTTTCACAAATAATGATCCTTAAGCAGAGAATTAAAATATGATGACTAGAAAAGTTATTAGAAGTTTCTTTGGAAAACTCTAATAATTTGCATTTTAAGTAGATCAGGAGAAAATAACTGGACTTTGCTGTTATGAGGTTAGGTTTTTAGCCAAGGCAAATCTTCTGTATAGCTAGGGATGTTTGGGTCACCAGGGGGCGGTGTAATCCAACACTTCCACAAGAATGTCAAGCCGCTGTCCTTGGAAGGTAAAAGCTATTTCATTAAAAACATTTCTCTGAGAAAGAGATACTTTCTTTACAAAACCAAGGTAGCAGACTAAATATGACAATTTCTTTTTTTATAGAAGCCATATTAAAGATAAAAAGCATCTGTTGAAAACTTAAAATAAATTCAAAATAAAAGTTGTAACCCAAAGTACTTTTTGAAAGCTTTTTTTCTGATTATATAAATAGTATAAAAACTTAGAAGTTGCGGGCCTCCCCAGTGGCGCAGCGGTTGAGCGCTGGGTTGCGAAGCTGCCTGGAGCCTCTGCAGCGCTGGTTCGATCCCCAGGTTGCTCCCTGGCCACCAGAGGAGGGTCCCACAGGGCGTGCAGACCTCTCCTGCCGCCCACTGCTCCCTTCCTCAGTGTACTTTGGTCCTTCTGCCCGTTCTGCTGCCTGCTCCCAGTGCTTGTATAAATAAATAAATCTTTTAAAAAAAAAAAAAAAAAAAAAAAAAAAAAAAACTTAGAAGTTGGAATACACTAAAATTATAAAGAAGAAAAATAAACTCAGTCATTATTGATCACCAAAGAAAACCTCTTAATATTTTTTTGAATTGCTTTTCAGCCTTTCCCCACCTAGATATATATACACACTCATATTCTCAAAACAATTAAAAAACGTTAGTAAGTACACTATACTTTTAATATAACAGGAAGTCTGCTTCTCTGGAGATTTGCTGTCATTACCTTCGTTAGCTGATTAACAAATGAATCACCATAAGCAGTTATATATTTTTCATTTGAATAGAAAAAGGCCTAGATTTTATTTATTTATTTTATTTTATTTTTTTAAAGATTGATTTTTTTATACAAGAACCAGGGCACAAGCCAGACTCGCGGGAGGATGAGAGGATTCACCAGAGACAGAGCGGGGAACAGAACAGGCAGACTGACGAAACACACTGCTGAGGGGAGCAGTGGGCGAGGCAGAAGAGGTCGGCCGCGCCAAGTGGGACCCTCGCTGGCCCACCGGGATCGAACCAGTGCTCTAGAGGCTGCAGACAGCTTCACAGTGCTGCGCTCAACTGCCTGAGCCAACAGGGGAGGCCCAAAAGGCCTAGATTTTAAAGTGGTCTAAATATAAGCTATAACAAAGTTTTTAAGACTAAAAGTTTACATGGGAAGGTGAAGACCTTAAGTTACAAAAATGGGTGGAGATGGGCCTCCCTGGTCATGCAGTGGTTAAAGACACAGTGCTATCAAGCTATCGCCAGCCACTGCAGCAGTTCGATCCCCTCCAGCCAGGGAGCAACACACATGGTGCAGCAGATCTCTCCTTGTCTTGCCCGCTGCTCACCTCAGCAGTGTATTTCAGTAGATCTGCACCCCACTCTCTCTGGTGAATCCTCTCACCGTCCGCACCTCTGGTCTACACCCCAGTTCTTATATGCATAAATAAATAAATCTTCAAAAAAAATGGGTGAGAGGGCATGGAAATCTAACTGGTTGAAAGGCAACAAACCATTGGTATAGCTGTCTAGTCACAATGAAAGAGATGGGTACTCTTCTTCCAGACAGCTAGGAAAAAATAAAATGTTTGTGCACAGCCCTCCACTAAAACTCCTTAAAATATGTACACCCAAGAATGAAATACATATTACCATGCATTCAATTTTAATCATTATTGAACAACTGCCTGCTGAATATCTACTAATAGAGACTACTAGCATTGAAGCTGCAATGATAACAATGAGTTTAACATGAACCCACCACTGGAGGAGTCCACCTACCAACAGGGGACAATGCTCCTCTTCACTACCCTTGTTACTTTTTTTTTTTTTTTTAATTTTTGCTTAGAAGATCTGGGATGTAGGTCAGAGTGTGGGGGGGGGGGGGATAGTGGGTGAGAGGATTCACCAGAGACAGAGTGCAGAGCAGAACAGGCAGATTTACTGAAATACACTGCTAAGGGGGCAGTGTGCGAGACAGGAGAGGTCTGTTGCGCCATAAGTGGTTAGCTCCCTGGCCGGGGATAGAACTCATGCTGTAGCAGTGATAGTGCTGAGACTTAAACCCCCAGGCCACCAGGGAGGCCCTACTCCTTGTTACTTCTGATTCTTCACTTTGTAAGTGCTAAGTATAGTGCCAGCATCATGAACCAGGTAAAGGTAGTAGACACTGCTTTCTTTTAGTCATAATATGAGCAGCAGTTTGTATCAAAGTTGAGAGCTTAGAGACCATTTGATTGATTCCATTCACCTACCAATGAGAACTAGAGAAGTGAAATGTCCAGGGTCAAATAACAAGAGTTATACAGCCAAATCTAGAAGTGAGTTCTTCACATGTGGCATCAATTATGATGCTAATCAATTTTAGTATCTCTACTAAGTATTGCTTGAGGATTTAAATACTAGTGAATCTGACCATGATTCCCAAATCTAATAATTATGGTAATAATTATCTATGATTAGAGATAATTTATGTGTTCAACATGAAAGTCCACTAAATCTGCCACTCCTTAGGCAATGCATCCTCCCATCAAAAGTGTACACATGTGACATTAGCACACTAATATCAGAATTATCTGTCCACACTAATATCTGGACAGAGAAAAGTAAAAGTGAAAAGTTAGGGAGAAAAAAAGTAAGGATAACAGAAGAAGAAAGAAGTTTTAAATAGTTACCTGTATTAATTACTTTAGGGATAGGATCGATTTCCTCATCAACAACAAAAGGTTCTGGCCTGGGGAAGACTTGCACATCAGCAGTCAGGTGGCCACACTTGAGAACAGCATGGAAAGGCGTATATGCCAGGTCTATCAGTTTTCTAGGACATGATGATTAATTGGTAGAGAAAGATACATAAGATACATAATAAGATACATATAAAAATAATTTTTTCAAGATGCAAAGTTTTCATTTAAGTTAACTTCACAACTAATAGCTAACCATTTGTAAGACAAGACAAACTTGACATTTCTTGGTGAGAAATTTTCAATTTTGAGAAGCTTGAAAGCAAGTTAATCTTAGAAATTGAGTCACTGTAAGGAAGTCAATATCCACAGGCATTATAGATTTAGTCATGCTGAACTTTTAAGGGAATGAACAGTTAAAAATCGCTAATATGAATTATTTTATCTGAAATGTGAAACTTGGGGTAAGTGGAATGATACAATTAGAAATGGTAAGACATATTATTGCTGGATATCAAATTATAATATTGGATTGCAAAGAAGGCAAAAAAGCTCTATGTATATACTCACCCAAACATAGACTGTACATTTTTCAGGCATAGCGGGCCATCAATAGTAAAGATCTGCCCTTCACCATTATTTAAATCTATGAGACGTTCAAGGCAATCCAGGGAATCAGTGCTCTGAAGCTACAAAGCAAAATGGATGACCCTTTTACAATGGCACAACATGTCAGATTATTATCAGCATGCCAAGGTCAAACCCATCACAATAACACAGGCAATAAATAATGGAGATTTTTTTTTAACAACATGAGAAGAAAACAAGTATAACAATTTTGTCTCAAGGTTACCACAGAGAAATGTTATTTAAAAAATGACACCAGTGGAGCTATTTCAGTCAGAAGCAGTTTTGCATGATTCTCAGAGGTGACCAAGGTTGTTATTTACACAGCTCCCTCCAAAGTGTTGCTAACATCTTTTGGTAAGAAACATCATCATCATTTTACAGATAGAAAAACTGAAATGAAGAAAGGTTAAAAAACTTGCCCAAATAAATGGGAAAACCAGAAAGTAGCATTTAAATTTAAAAAACATACATCAGAGTAATATTACTTTACAAAAAAAAAATCAAAGCACACTGCCATCACATTTCTGGCAAAATGAAAATGAGGGAATTCCTAAAAGGGAACTATCAAAGACCAAAAAACTGAAACAAATGAACATTTCAACTCTTCAAAATCTTAAAAAGAGTACTTGTGGGAAGCAGGATGGATAATAATTCCAGCTATGTTCCCTGTGATGGGACAACACACTCTGAACTTTCAAAGAACATCTGAGACTCAGTCTTTCAAATATAGTTAGGGACCAGCCTTACCTGAAACAAATGGAGTTTACTGTTTATTAGTACATGAAGATAATGCTAATGGAATATACTAAAAAACGAAGAGTTCTAAAATATATCTAATCAAACTGTAAAAACTTAGTAAGAAGCATTACCTCCTCCAAATTTGCCATGCACATGATGTATAACTTAGATGGGAAAGGAAAAGGTAGTGGAAATCTGTTGCTCTCACTTCGTTGATTATGAGTTGCTAGAGAATGCCGCAGGGATCCTCTACCAATGCCAAGACAGCCATCTGTCACCAGAACAACCTGTTTGCAAAAGTGAGAAGAGCTTTGTACATGAATTCCTTTCATATTTAAGGCAGTCTAATATAGTGATGTTTTCATTTCTTCTTGGTTGCATTTTCATTGAAAAACCTTCCTCTGCAGGGATACAAGCAACAATGTGTATAAATCTCAAAAACACTTTGTGAAGTGAAAATTGATAGACACAAAAGAATACACATTGTATGATTCTCTAAAGAAATTATTCTTAAGATAAATTATAGGGAGTTCTACAGCAGGTAAAACAAAGCTATATAAATCAAACAGAAACTGTGGTGTGTGTGTATGTGAGTGTGCGTGTGATACTGACTACAGAAGAGTAAGAGGAAACTTTGTGGGGTAATGGAAATGTTCTATATCTTAATAAAAGCAATGGCTACATAGGCGTATGCTTTTGTCAAAACTCAGTACATTTTACTTTCTCTAATCAAATCTAAAAAAAAGCACCTAAGAGGGCCTCCCCTGGTGGCACAGCGGTTGAGCACTGGATTGCGAGGCTGCCCGCAGCCTCTGCAGCACCAGTTCGATCCCCAGCCACCGGCGAGGGTCCCACAAAAAACAAACAAATAAGGGCCTCCCGGGTGGCGCAGTGGTTGAGCGCTGGGTTGCAAGGCTGCCCGCGGCCTCTGCGGCACCGGTTCGATCCCTGGCTGCTCCCCGGCCACCAGAGGAGGGTCCCACATGGCGCACAGACCCCTCCTGCCGCCCGCTGCTCCCCTCAGCAGTGTACTTCGGTCCTTCTGCCTGCTCTGCTCCCCGCTCTGGCTCTGGTGAATTCTCTCGCCCTCCCGCGCTTCTGACTGTACCCAGTGCATGTATAAAATGAAACAAACAAACAAACAAACAAACAAATAAATAAACATGCCTCTAAAAAAAAAAAAAAAAAAAAACAAACAAATAAATAAATAAATAAAACACCTAAGAGTACATTAAAAAAGGACAAAAACATTCATAACCAATTTTTAATTGTATTAAAGTTATAACCTATCTCTTAGGTAAGGAGTAAGGTCAAAAACAGCATAAGGAACTATTTCATGTGTGTCCCTAGGAAGTACTACCACAGAATTCCTGATGCTTTATTTTTCTACCCCTGATGAACAAGTACTTTAAAAATGTATTTATAGGGCCTCCCTGGTGGCACAAGGGGCTAAGCACCACACTACGAAGCAATCCGCAGCCTCTGCAGCATGAGTTCGGTCCCCAGCCAGCCAGGGAGAAACCCACATGGCGAGGCAGACCTCTCCTGTCTCGTCCGCTGCTCCCCTTAGCAGTGTATTTCAGTCAGTCTGCTTGTTCTGTTCCCCACTCTGTCTCTGGTGGATCCTCTCACCCCCTGAATCTCTGGCCTGTACCTCAGCTCTTGTATGCATAAATAAATAAATCTTTTTTAAAAAAAGTATTTATAGAAGTCATTTAACCAAAAGTGTACAAACCCTCTCAAACACATTCTTGATCAACCTGTAATTTGAAAATGCCAACAAAATATACCAACAGATGGTAGTTACAAACCATTTTTCTTTTCTTTATTGCTTTCAAGTGAGCTCGTGGTGAGTAGACTTTCCAAGCATTCCAGGAGAGGATTATTTTTGCTTTCACCAGCTTAGCCTAGAAACTTGGTAATAACAGGCCATTAAGGCAGTGTCAGGCAAGGTGACACATGTGAGGTGCCAAGACTGGCACTTCTAAAACCCAAGAATCCTACCAATAGAGGTCCCCTGAAGGGATGTCATCTTTTGGAAGATACTAATCAGCTATTCGATAATTTCCTCTTCTAGATACCAACAATTGCTATATGATTTACTTCTGTCACTAGCTTTTTCAGATGCTATGTGATTATGAAATATTTCATGTAATGGTCAAATGAGACAGACTTTACTCAGATAGTAAAGACATGGTCCAGCTGTCTAAAAGCTCAGTTAGAAAATTCTCCATTCAAACAATCCGTTTTACAGTAACTTATTATTAAAAAACTTACTAGTATCTTCCACATGTAGTACTGTTTTGGACTTGGTTTGCCATAAAACTCATCAAGCAAATCTAAATGTAAGGGGATTGAGGCCCTGTCTCTTTTCCCACAGGGTACAGTATAGCTCCAAATCAGATTCTTCCTTTTTGCAAAAGAAGATAAACATTAAAAAGCAGACGTCTTGATGCTGTTCAAAGTCAGGTCTTGCATATTTTCTGAATTTTTTCTCTAAAACCACTGAAGAAGTACAAATGACAATGTGCTACCTACTAGCTTCCAGTTGAGAAGATATTGATGACAAGACCTCGTGTACTCAGTGTATTGTTAGGAAATCAGTCTGCATATATGTATTTTTAAACAACTCAGTTGAACTGGTTTTGGTTTGTTAAATAACTGCTATATTGAGATAATGAAAGTAGTGTTATTTCTAAAATTCTACTGTGAGCCTTTTGAGTTTGATACAAACAATACTAGTTTACAATAAGTCAATTTACTGAGGGGATGCTTTCTTAAGGCATAATTTTGTTGCTTTCTGGGAACAGCAATGCATGCTGTGTCAGAGCCTGGAGAAAATCAAAACACCTCAGTGGCTACTGTTTTAACTTACGGCAATGAAAAAGAATTGCTTTTTACCTGGCAAGGAATTGCACCGCCCCATTCTTGCTGAACGATATTGCAAACACCCAACTAATGCAGACTCCAAGCAGGTTTTGTCATAATCATCCATATTACTTAGTGCTTCCTGATTGAACATAGGATAATATTGTTTATTATTCTTTTGTTTTAATTTGTTGTTAGAAAACAAGATAAATTGTTCAAAGCATGAATGTCACACAGGGAACTTATACTTCTGAGTCAATAAATCCATGGCTTCTTAAAGAAATACAGTAAAGCAGATTTTCTCAACTGTAAAGGATAATTAAAGAGCTTCCCTTATTCCATCCACATGAAATGTCCACCAAGCTCAGATGTTTATAGTGGACCTTGAAGAAATAATTAAATGAACTTTTAAACATATCACCAAAAAAAGGGGAAAATATGCTAAACACCATTCCAGGCATTTTACAACCATTTAATCATCACAATACCCTACATGGTTCATTAGCCTGTTTTTAAAATGAGGAAACTAAGGTATACAATGTTTAGGTAACTTTTCCAGGCCTCATAGTAAAGTCTAACTCCAGGACTTCTGGTCTTAACCAGTACTCTGCATTTCTCTAAATTTCAGAACTACTGAACATCAGAAATCCAGTGCAATTTTTTAAAACATTTTTTTCCTTATTTTCAGGAAGGAGATCTTTTTGCATAGAAGAACTGGGTGTAGGCCAGAGGTATGGGGTGGGGGGTGAGAAGATTCACCAGAGGCAGAGTGGGGAGGAGAACAGGTGAAGTTACTGAAATACACTGCTAGGGGAGCAGTGGGCAAGACAGGAGAGGTCAGCTGCACCATATGTGGATTAGCTCCCTGACTAGGGACTGAACTCAGGCTGTAGCAGTGATAGGGCTGAGACTTAAGCCTAGGCCACCAGGGTCTAATCTCACTTTAAGAAAAGTGAGATTACTAAAAGGAATGATTTAACAAAATTGTATTACTTATACTACAAAAGCAACTACATTGACCCTGTATGTCTAAACAACCAACAACTATAAACTATTTAGTTAATTCCACAAACACTATTGACTTCTCACTATGGGCAAGGCACTGTGGCAAACACTGTTATAAATATTAGTGATTTAGAGATGTTGTCAGAAAGGAAAAATTATCTGGCATTACACAGATAATACTTTTGGAAGATAACACCTATCAATCAAGGTTTAAAAATTACAATTCCTTGGTGTAGGGTAAGTAAAGTATCAGGTTTTTCTGCCCTTCTGACATTAGATTAAATGCATGCCTGATGGCGGACAACTGGAGTAGGGTGTGGGCATGTGTAGGTGGGATACACCTGGGCTAAGACGGGCCTATAAGGGCAGCATCACGGGGATGCCAGCAGAGTGAAAGAGAGAAGAAGGAGGACGAGACCACAAGAGAATGCCAGAGAGCCCAGAAAGAGTGAAGATTTGCTGGGGGCTAGGAGGCCTGCCAGCCTTCTGGCCCCCAGCCCCTGGCACCCTTGCCTGCTATGTACCTGGTAAAATCTCAATAAAGCCTGAAAAAGCCACCTAGGGCTCCTGGACTCCTACTTCACCCAGCCACTCGATCACAGAGATCCTGCACTGTCCCATCCTGCCTCTACTCTTGGCACATATAAATCAAAGATTATTTGTTGGAGAAGGAATATAATTTTGAATTGCTCTAGAATAAGGGCTTTGTAAGGAATGGCAATTTTCATTTCGAGTTTTTATGGAAGAATAGAAAAGAGTAAAATGTTTAACTTAAAGGCCCTGAACTTTAAGGAATGGGGGAATACATCCTGAATGCATCCCTGTCCACAAAGAATTCGAGAAACCAAAATAATAAGGCAAATGCTCACAGTTAACTCAAGCTCTACCAAAGCCATAAGCCCAACAGTTGTGAATCCTTGTTTTATAGCTATACTTAGATATTATTAAGTACTCAGATATTTAACATTAAATAATTCCAAGTTCTAAATATTCAGTGTAATATGAGACTACTGTTTTAATCCTTATAAATTTGGGCCCAGTATAAACAATAACATTCCTTTTTGTACCTGTAGGGTGTTATAATCTCTTGTGAAGGGAACCATCAGCTCCCAGAGTGATGAAAAAACCACCAGAGCTGTAAATTCAAGCTTGTAATTGTGGCCATGTGCTCAAAAAGCATGGTCAAACCATGGGCTGCTAGGTGCTTGCGCTGATATTCCTCGGACCCCTCCACAGACACAGGTCGGGTCATGGAAAGGGATACATCCATTACCACCACTGTAGGCATGATGAAAACGATCCCACTGTTTCCAATCAGCATGCAAACAGACAGCTATAAAGGGAGAAATGCTGTAGAAAATAAATATAATTAGGTCTTCCATGCTAAGAAGAGGAAAAGTATTTTCTCACCATAGTTTCCTGAAATGAGTGAAAGCCAATCCTATTTAAGTTGAGGTGAGGGCAACGCTGCATTTCAGTGGGAGGGAAGCAAACAACTTAGTTCACTGGAGGGTCACTCCTAGAATCACCCACTAAAATGGCCACAATTCAAGGCTAACCTAAGTGTTTCTAGTAAGGACAAAACATTCAACTCAGGGGCCTCCCCTGGTGGCGCAGAGGTTGAGCGCTGGGCTGCGAGGCTGCCCGCAGCCTCTGCAGCGCGGTTTGTTCCCCGGCTGCTGGCGAGGGTCCCACACACACAAAAAAAACCCAAACATTCAATTCAGGTAAACCCTGATATTCATTCTTTTTTTTTTTTTTAAGATTTATTTATATATACAAGAACCGGGGTACAGGCCAGATGTGCAGGAGGGGGTGACAGGATTCACCAGAGACAGAGTGGGGAACAGAACAGGCAGATTGACGAAAATACACTGCTGAGGGGAGCAGCAGGCGAGACAGGAAAGGTCTGCCGCACCATGTGGGACCCTCCCAGGCCCGCCGGGATTGAACCTGCACTGCAGAGGCTGCGGACTGCTTCACAGTGCGGTGCTCAACTGCCTGCGCCACCAGGGAGGTCCAACCCTAATTTTCATTCTTTCAATTTTTTTTTCTTTTATTCAATTTTTTTAAATTAATTTATTTATTTATACAAGCACTGGGTACAGTCAGAAGTGCGGGAGGGTGAGAGAATTCACCAGAACCAGAGCGGGGAGCAGAGCAGGCAGAAGGACCGAAGTACACTGCTGAGGGGAGCAGCGGGCGGCAGGAGAGGTCTGCGCGCCATGTGGGACCCTCCTCTGGTGGCCGGGGAGCAGTCGGGGATCGAACCAACACTGCAGAGGCTGCAGGCAGCTTCGCAGCCCAGCGCTCAACCGCTGCGCCACTAAGGGAGACCCCATTCTTTCAATTTTTATACAACTTAACATAACACTCCTACATCACTTCTCCAACACTTATTTACTAAAGAACATTTTTAGTCATCATAGTGGTGCTATCTGACAATCATTCTTTTTTGGCACATAGTACTATTTTAATCAACATAACAGTATTTGTGCATGTTTATCTTGTGGTTTGGTACCCTTGTTTTATTAAATTGAAGAAAAACATAAAGATGAAAGGGCTAGCAAAGTCATAATCCAAATCAGATAAAACTTAGAAATCATCAAGCATGACAAAAGCAATAAACTGTTAGCCTCAGTAGTACTCACTGGACATAAATTGAGCCACAGTGCTCTAACTGTGAAGGAAAGAACAAAATGAAAGGGAATCCAGGAAACATGCATTATTCCATGAAATTATGTATGAAAATAAAATGCTGATAAATGGAGGAAACACTACTTTAAAATTATGGGTTGATAATCAGCATGAAGAAACATTTCTGTGCTCAAAAACAAAGAAAAAAGTTCAAAAAACACACACCTGTTTATGGGAACATTGCTTGGCTGCTATTCTATTACTAACCAAACTATACAGTCTAATGACAAAGTGAAGTATCACACAATTATAAAATAATAAGACATATGTAGATATCAGAAATAGAGCAAGTATTAGTAACTAAGAAAAGCAAGTCACAGGACTGTATGTCTACACTGATAAACAATTCATAAATATTATTTGCAAATATGCAATCAGGGAAA
>NW_023601104.1:32282485-32333324 GCF_014898055.3 Talpa occidentalis
AAAAGTCGTACTATTCTTTAGGCCTTCTGGATCTTTTTAGTTGAAGAAATCCTGAGGTTGTAAGCTATTCGAAATTATCTGTTTACATCAAAATTTTCTCCATCTTGTGTTGGCAAAATAACAGAAATAAATTGTATGCTGTCATGGGTGTATGACTGCAGTTATTACCTATAATTCTGGAGTTCATAATTTGCCTTCATCAAAATAGTCTCATCATTTTCAGTGTTGATTTATATATAAATACATGAAAGTATATGTAAGTTATATATATAAACTCGTATTATTTATATATAATTCAACATATTAAACCACACTAAAGTCTTAAAATTTACATTTATTTACATATCAGCATTCAATTTAAGGTTGCATATTTTAGGCTGCTGAAAATAAATTTGAAAATCTTTGGCATAGAGTATTACCTCTCCCTAGGGTTTTTGCTTTTTAACAAGAGTAAATCCTCTATTTAATTAAACCAAAGGAGTTAGACTCTATTAAGGGATTTCAAGCATGAGTGGACAAGGAGAAGAGGGATTTGGGCGATGTAGGAAGAGAGGTTTTGCACTGCCCTGGAATCATCCCAGGTCAGCAGCCACTTGCTAACTAGCTAGCCTACTCCCTGATATGGTCCAGACCCTTTGCACTTTGTGACTTGCGTTTTGAACTTGAGTTTTGGTGTTTGTTTTATCTCTATACTAAAATAATGTGTTTTTAATCTCAAAATTCCACTCTGAGAGCCAAAAATTAGGTAAATGGAGGAGCTTGAGTGAGCTCTGTGATAGCTTTATGGTATAATAGGCCTGTGACTAGAACTGCGTTTCAATACAATCAGATTCCACTGTATTTTATTTTATGAATTTATAACAAATTATTCTGAGAAGTGGCCCATAGATTTCATCACACTGTCAATGGAGTCCACGATCATCCCCAACTCCCATATACACACATAAAGTTAGAAGTCTATGATACAACTATTCTTTCACACAAATATCCAGTATTGGGTAAAGTATATATACTAGAATAGAGTAGTAGCCTAAAAATCCTTCATTCTTTATAGAGGAAAGATCCCCTCTTAGTAGTTGGTCCAGGAAACCTGCCAAAAAGTGGAAATATCTAGACTTACATGAGATTTTTCCTAAGAATTACATCTTCTTGAGTAAAAAAAAAAAAAAAGAAGAAGAAACTTCATGCTTTCATAAAACCACTGTTTCTTTTCTATTGCAAGAAGGAAAATGAAACAGCTACAGAAGTGGTAATGCTTGCAATATTATAGTTAAGTGTTCTGTTTAAAATGAAGCAAAGGAAAATACAACAGTAAAGAGCACAATAGCATTAGCCACAAGAGAAATGGGTCTAATAGAGTTGTTTTCTTCTTAGCCTAGGTTAATTATCTACTGAGAGGTACTTGAGATGAATAAATACTATTGCTGTGTTCTTCAATATCCTAACCCATTGTACCTTAAACTGTACTTGAATTCAAGAATACATTCCTAGCCTTTTAAAACCTCTTTGCTAGACTAGAAGTAAGTACCCATAGACTCAAGTGGTTTACCCTACGCTTGAAAAAAAAAAAGGCATAACCTCTGAATTAGAATGTGTAATATAAACCCAGGAGATATTTTTTGGAGATCTTATTCATTAGGCTATAAAGTTGGAACAATATGCCCCCAAATACCCAATTTATCTAGTCTTTTGGTTTCCACTTCTACTTTCAGTGACAGCCAGAATGAATCTGTGTGGTTGGCAACTAAGGGATCTGAAAGTAGCCATGCACACTTTATTGGAAAGAACCATAGATCAAGACAAGAGTCAGAAGACATGGGTGCTCACCTGTGTCTGCTGCTGCTCTAGTAAGTCAAGTCATCATAGGCACATCACTCTGTCCTTACAGGCTGGGATTTCTCATCTATACACTAAGAAGACAAATTGGCTTGTTCAGTCATCCTTTGGGCCACAGTCCTGATTGTGTGGCTCCCAGATTAATGTCTTTTTGGAGACTTGTGGAGATGAAGTTGTGATCAGTGTAACTGATGGATGGAGGCAAACCTTAAACAGGCCTTAGAGGAACTGATGGACATGGCTGAAAGGAGAAGTAGCATATGCTTTAAGCACTGAAAGCAAAACAAGCAGAAACAGAGGTGAAGAATAATGACAGTAATGGAGGATGGCTTAGAGCTTTGCCTGATCCTCTCGAATTTTTATGAAGGGAAAAACCGAAAGATGTGGTTGGAAGTATAGGGGCCAATTGATGGATGGCCTTGAATGGGTCACTGAAATCTGATTGTGTCATCTCAGTCCAGAGCATAAAAAGAAGGGTTTAAGGCAGGCAGTTTCTGAAATGAGATGACTTCTTCAGAAGCTCTAACTGAAGGGCAGTTGTAGAATTCTCTGAATGACCTCTCTCCCTTGATATCCTCACCGGTTATTAAACTTTATTTCCTTTTCCTTTAGCTATAAAGTTTTCTTGAATGGCATTATCTCCTGAATTCCTTAGATGTTCACTAAAACTGCCTAGAGGCAGCACCTGTCCCTGACCATTTACATATGACTCCCTGTCCCTTGCATATGAATGGGCACTCTGAACTGGTCAGTCTAGTTGGGTGGCTGTAATTTCCTCTTAAACCCTCTTACTTTCTGTACTCATGCTCAATACACCCCTGCCATCTAGGAGTCTACTGTAACTCTATCCCTAGGCCCCACATCTCACCAACATTAGTCAAAAGCAGGACTTGTAGGGGAAAGAGTGTGGATGCAAGAGCAAAGGGTAGGTAATAGGAGGCATTAACACTTTTAGCCTTCTCCTCTCCTTGCCTCCCCACCCCGCATCACCCCCTTCCTCATTGCCAGTTACCAGCCTCCTCCCCCAATCTCAACTTCCCACCAACCCCCAGTGATCCCATCTACTCATACAAATAAATGCCAGGAGACTACCTTAGTCCATGAGATTCCTGAAATATGGGTGCTTTTTCAAACATACCTATTTAAGATCATTGGGAGAGAAAAATAAAGTGGTATTTATGGGATAAGCTTTTTTCTTCCTGGCTTTCCCCTTCATATGGCAAGAAGTTAAAATGTCCAATGTGTTTTTATTTAGAACAGGAATTAAGAAAGTGAATCTGCTGGGATTGGGCTGGTAATAACTTAGTAAAATAACTGGGTGGAAAGACTAGGTCTACAGTGAAATGCTGAACAGACAGCCCTCCCATAAGAGGTAGCTAGCTGCCTTAGCTCTAGCCTTGTGTCTGAATTTTACAAAGAAATTGGAAACTTATAATCATATTTTGGTGAAATCTCCTGTTTTAAATGTTTGCTTATATAATTTAATAAACCCTGTATAGTCCAAGGTCAGCAGTTTGCAGCTAAAAGTTCCTACAGTACTCTCACTTCAGTGCAACTCAGGGGATGACCTTAGACTTTATAGGATTAGGGATTTGACTCTGTCAAAGTTAATTGGGCCTTCTCCTCTCACAAGAGAGTGGGATGCAGCCAAACTCACAAAAGACTGATGTATAAACTGGAATGCCACTTTTTTCTAAAGAGAACATTAATGATCGAGCAGACCTGGATGTTCTAGTCAGCCTGATCTGATGAGCATATTGTATCCTTGTTGGAAAGCCACGTAGAATGTCCAGTTAGAAGACTACTTAGTGAACAAGAAAACTGACTATGGGTAGTTAGTTGGATGATCTTCATGGTGAGCAGTGTCACATATTTATAGTCGGATGCATCCATTTGTGAAGATTCTCCTGCCAAAAGAGACATGAATACCACCCTTGACATGAGTGCTTTGTAGACACTGAGAAATTTCGACTTTTCTGAATCAAATTTTTATGATAAGTAGTACAATCTGCTTGGAGTTGTTTGTGTGGATTATGTTGTATGATATTGAGCTTTTTCTAATCATGATCACATTCATCCCAGTGAAATGAGTGATGTTACCCCCATCTTACTGAAAAAGAAATTGCAGTTGAGAGAAATTAAGCCATACAATCAGTAAATGGTAGCATCCACTTCAAACCCAGGTCTATCTGAGAGCCTGTGTTATGAACCACTGCCTTCCTTCACACTAATTTCCCCCTACAAAAGACCACTTTCTTTCAGCTGAAATCTAGTTTCTCTAACAATACTAATTAGACGACATTCCAATATGTGGGCTGCATTTTTTTTAAATCAACTTCTACACGGAGCCAATCACACTGATCATGTATTTACTTTTCCAGATTAATACTGAAGAGATGGGAACAGGGGTGTCTTTTTCTTGTCACCACTCTGTACTTCTTATATAAGTACTTGTACTCCCCAGAGGAGGAAAGAAACCTTGACTAGAAGAAACTAGATGCATCAGGAGAAAGAGAAGCGAGAGGAAACCAGTCCATAATGAAAAGTATTCCTGGGGAATTTCTTGGGTGATACATTATTTCAGGTAATCTTCACAGTAATCCTACCAGTTAAGTCTTCCAATTTATATTTGGAGAAACTGAGGCAACAGTGATTAAGTAATACAACTAGAGATCAAAGGGTCATAATTCAAACTCAGCCTGTCTGACTTCCAAGTTAACATTCTTAATCCTTATTCTATACAACTTCCAAGTGACTTTGAGGTTCAGAGTTTTGACTTACATCCAAAAGGTAGATTTGGGATCCAACCAAAAATTGCTTTCTTGATGACCAAGGAATTTGATGAAGAAATATCTCTGCCTTGGTCTGGGAATAAAAGTAAAAGATCAAACTGCTTAGTAAGAGGCTACATTAACTCAAGGATTAGAGCAATAAGAGAAGGTGGCACTCCCATCCCATCCACTTTATTGAGAAATAATTGACACGTAATATTGTATAAGCTTAAAATGTATAATGTTATTTGATACACAGCATATAATATGCAATGATTGCCATAATTAGGTTAACACTTCTCTCACCTCACACAATTGTTTGCTGTATTTTAAGAACATTTGTTATCTACACTCTAAAGCTAGTACTTTTTTTTAAAATAAATTTTATTTTTATATTCCCCATACAATTGCAATCCCCTTATTTTGACCCCAATCCCTCCCCTCCCCCGCCCCTCACTCCCCATAGAGTGTCTCTGGTTCATAGTTTTTTGTTGATTTTGATTTTCACTTTCTTATAGTTATTCATTTTCCTGGTCCCTTATTTAAGTTTTCTAGATTCCTGCTATGAGTGAGACCATCCGGTATTTTTCTTTTTCTTTCTGGCTTATTTCACTGAGCATGATCCCTTCCAGCGCCATCCATGTTGCTGCAAATTGCATGCTGGGTCATATGGAAGCTCTATGTTTAGTAGGTCCAGAAATCCCCACACAGCTCTCCATAGTGGTTGGAGCATAAAGCTAGTACTTTTAAGATGGAAATTTCCCTAGCTAGACTGTAAACCCTTTTTTTCCAGGGCATAGCTCCAGCATCAAGCATAATGCCCAGACTGGTCAGAATCCAATATAAATGTACTGTTGATTGTGTGCATGAGATTAATGACTTTGAGTAACAACTCATTAAGGATCTCAGTAATTGAATTAAGCTATGTCAAGTTTATTTATATCATGAAATATTATTGTACCTCATTTGACTACATTTGCAAAACATTCTTCTTTTTGGCCATAAAAATGCCTTTCCAGATCTCTTCAGGTAGAATAAATTTCCTTTTTCCTAGACACCATTGTATGTTTTTTAAAGCTTTTACATGCTATGCCTTGAGTTTACTGAGCAATGTTAAAGAGCACTTGAACAAATAAAATGACATTTCTGAATAGGAAAATTGATTCTAATAAGGATGTCATTTTTTTCCCAAACTAAACTTTTTTGTTGTTTTTAGAGAGACTTTAATCAATCTTAAAAGAGAAGACTATTGAGAAAATTCTTACATCAGATGCATAAACATTAACAAAAATTTGTTAAGTGTAATTTCCATTTTTGTGAGATATGAAATAATTAGAACAGATCTTGATTTTCAGAAGTGAGTGAAGGAGATAAACTCACCACACACTGAAGTACATGACAATATAGACTGATACTAGTTTACATTTAAATTGATGTGCTGCTATCACTGCTGCAGACTGCTTTCCATCTCAGCCAGGGAACTAACCCACACATGGCGCATCAGACCCCTCCTGTCTTGCCCACTGCACCTCTTAACAGTGTATTTCATTAAATCTGCCTGTTCTGCTCCCCACTCTTTCCCTTGTGAATCTCTCACTCCCTTTGCCCCCTGTACCACTGGCCTACACTCCAATTCTTGTATGCATAAATAAATAAAAATAAATCATTAAAAATAAAAATAAATTGATGTGCAAAAATAAAAAGTACAATAAGGACTGAGAAAGCACTATTTTTTCCCCTGGAGAAAAGATGTATAGTAAGCACTATTGATTTTCTCTTGAAATATTTAGAGTCAGTTATGTAAACATTCCCTAAGTTAAATAGGAAGGGTGTAACTTTCCAAGAAATTCTTAATAGAGATAAGAAGAATTTACCAAAACTGATAAAAAGGCCCAAACTAATTTTTATATCTACTGTAATTTCAATCAAAATTCTTATGGATTTTATTTGGTTTGTGTGGAATATTAATTCTTTTCAATCTGCCAATATGCATTATCATGAAAAATAAATGGGCAAAGGCTTTATTGTTTTCCTAAAGGTTAATGAAGGTTAACCTTTCCTACTACTCATTCCTACTATTCATTAAAACATTTCATATAAAAAATTTCATATAATTACAATCATTATAATGGCATTCTATAGGTAGAAAAATTAACACAGATCAATGGAATAAAAAAATGGAGCTTTGATGTTGACCTTAGTATAAAAAATAACTTGGAATTAATAAAGGTGGCACTGTAAGTCGGCGGAAAGGGAAGCCTTGTTAGATGAATGCTGTTGGATCATTTGGGGGAAGATTAAGTCAAATCTTTTTTTTTTAAGACTTATTTTATTTATACAAGAACTGGAGTACAGGAGGGTGAGAGAATTCACCAGAGAGAGCAGGGAGCAGAACAGGCAGATGGACCAAAAACACTGCTGAGGGGAGCAGGGGCGAGGCAGAAGAGGTCTGCCACGCCACGTGGGTTTTTCCCTGGCCAGCTGGGAATCGAACCCACACTGCAGAGGCTGCAGACAGCTTCACAGCGCTGCACTCAACCTGCTGCGCCACCAGGGAGGCCCAGATTAAGTCAGATCTTAACCTAACATTCTACACCAAAGAAAACTACAGGTGGATTAAGGTAAAAGTTAGAAAAAGAAAACATAAAAAGAGAACAATTTTTCAAATTACTCTAAAGAAGCTTTACTGACAACACTGTAACTTCATACATGCTAATACTCCTCATTTCAAAAAAAGTCCATGTTTATCTTGGACTTCATGCCTGGATCTGTCATTAACTTCTATGCAATTTTTGGGCAAATCAAAAATTGCTTGGGCCTTGGAACATTCGTAAATTTGAGGCATTGAATCAAAATCATCTCTAAGAGCTCTTCCAGTTCTGACAATTCATAATTCTGAGAAAAACCCATTTCCCATGGTTCCTTTCCTTTCCCATTTATGATCACTAACACATGACATGTTAAACAGAAAAGCAGACCAGGTGAAACTGTTTTTTTCCTCTGATTGTGGAAATACAATTCATATTTGGTATGAATGAGTTTTATTTTCCATGTACACATTTGTTGAGTACCTATTATGTGTGTTATCACTTTTAATACTCAAAGCATGACAGAGAGTTTATCACCCCTAATTTATAGATAGGAAACTCAGGATCATAGAGGTTCTGAAATTTGACCAAGTCATATAATTCAAACAGAATTTGACCTATATTTTCTTTTGATAGTCTGATTTAGCGTAGGAAAATTATTCCAAGAGAAATTGTACAAAAGGGCGAAAACACTGACACACACATATGATAGTAACATGATGTAATGCTGCTTACAAATCAGTTTCTTGACTAAGTGAGTAGCGTATTTTTTTAAATGGGCTTCATTTATATTTGGGGTTAATTCCTTCATAAAATTAAGCAAAACTACTTGAACTCTCAGTGCTCCTAGCCTTCTTTCAGGTTGCTTAGGCATCCCTTCTGTAGACTTTACTGATACAGCATAGAAATTATGGCAAAGCCCAGTGGAGCCATTGAAGTAAAAGTCTCAATACTGCTCAGGAAGGGATGCCAAATTAAATAAAAAGAGCCCCAGCAGTTCTGCTGCTGCATGCCAACCCAACTGCTGGTATGAGGTAAATGAGGACCAAACTTCATTTCACTTGTGACCCTAGCCAGTATTTAAGCAAAAATGCCTAGAGACTGGCATGCTGTTCTATAATAAGGGAATAAATAGCAATAGCAAAAATAATTATAATAAACAATAAACTCATTCACAAAGTCTTTCTGAGATTGTAACTGAAAGTACCATTTAAACTCATTTCTCTCATGTATCCTAAGTAAAGGTTAAGACAGTAGATTCTGTCTAAGCAACAGTTTGTAATATATAACCCTAAGTTTACACAAGAAAGTCTAGGTGCTCTAGTTGCTCTTCCTTTTTCCATGTCTTGTGATGATGTTTAAATGGGAATGTGCTATGATACTCACCAGTATTCAAACATCACAAGCGAAAACAACTTGTTTTATTCCTTCTTGTCCGGGATGGAATGATGTGGGTAAATTGGTCAGTACTTCATTATTCCCTAGTGATTATTTTTCCAGAATTTTTAGATGTTGACTGGAATACCACAAGTAAATATACGGAGGGAAAAAAATGTAAGAAGAAATAATTAGATTACTACTTGTCAGCCTGACTCCATCAAAAAAATTCTGAGACTACTGTGTTCAGAATTGAAAAGAGTTTTATGTAAACCCAAATTATCATGTATCTTTTAACTTTACAGAATGGTCTAATATTAACAAATTATAATAATGTAATTGTTAGCTATGTAATACTCCTTAGATCAATTTTTTCCCCAAAATGTATTCTAAAGAATGTATTCTAAAGAATACATTTAGAATGTATTCTAAAACATGTCTGTTTCTTGGGATGTTATAAAGGAGAGTTTTGTGGCTCCATAAAATTAGGAAATACTGGTGCATTTCTAACTTACAGTTTTCAAATCCTCATTTTTTAATTTATGTTTCTATACAATGTTATTCCTATAGGCTTTACATTTGACTTTCTTTTCATAAACATATTTCCTTTCTTATTTCTAATGCCTCATCTTTACTGATCTTTGTGTAATTCCACTTTGTGCCTTGGCCATTCCATTTAAAAGATACAGTGCTCTTCAGATTCTCTGTTTCTTCTGTGACCTTTTGTAGGCTATATGTTTTTTTTTTTTCTTTTCATCTAAGTTGTTGCATTTATTGGTCAAAAAATGCAGTCAAATTATTCCCTTATTATCATTTTAACATTTATTTGAAATGTAGTTAAATATTTTCTTTTATTTCTGTTGGTAATTTATAATTTCTCTTTCTCTTGATCACTCTGGTGGGGGGGTTATATTCTTTATTCTCTTCGTTCTAGTTATTTTGTTTATTTTACTCTTTTTAAAAGCTTCTTAAGGTAGACATTTAGATCAATTATTTTAGATTTAGATCAATTATTTTCTATAAGGCATTTAGACCAATACATTCTCCTCTATAAAATGTTTCAGCTGCATCCCACAAAGTTTTGCAACTCGTATTTTCATTATCATTCTGTTCAAATCATTCAGTTCAGATTCCCCTAGTGATTTTATTTCTTTAACTCATGGGTTACTTAGGAGTTTGTTGTCATTTCTAAATATTTGTGTTTTTAAATTTTTTCTTGTTATTGAATTCTAATTTAATTCCACTGGGGTCACAGAACATGCTCTGTAAGATTTAAATCTTTTGCAATTGAGACTTTATTTTATGACTCAGGGTATATTTTGGTGAATGATACATGTGTTATTTGAAAAGAAAATGTATCTTACAGTTGGTTATAGTGTTCTATAAATACCTATTAGGTTAAGGTGGCTGATGGTGCTGTTCAGATCTTCTAGATCCTTGCTAATTTTTAAAATCTGCTGTTCTACAAATTACTTAGAAATGGGTTTTAAAATCAATTCTGATGGAATATTTGTCTATTTCTTCCTTTAGTTCTGATAATTTTTTTCGTAGAATGTTGCTAAAGGCATTCATGTTTATGATTGCTACGTTTTCTTGCCTAATTGACCCTTTAATTTATCTCTGCTTTTTAATTAGAGTGTTTAGTTCGCTTCCATTAATGTTTATTGTTGACATGGTTTGATTTAGGACAACTTTTTTTTTCTTTGTGTTTCCTATTTGTCCCGATAATTTCTCTCTCTTTTTTCTGCCTCATCTAGGGTTACATGATATTTTAAAAAGATTTTAATATTCCATTTTAAGCTACACATTTTTATTATTTTTAATGGTTGCTCTAGGGATTACAATGTGCATCCTTAACTTACTAGAATTTCATTGAGTTAATGCACCAGTTCACAAGAAATGTAAGAAACTTAAGACTATAGAACTCCATTTACTTCCACAACCTCTGTGATAATTGTTGTCTACAATTTATATATATTATAAACTATATAATAAGTTACAATTTTTTGGCACTAAGCCATCAGTTATCTTTGAGAAAAATTAAGAAAAATATGTAGTTTTTTATATTTACCATTGACATCTGAGTTTTCATCTTGCATTATTTTCAGTCAGCCTAAAGAATTTTCTTTAAGCATTTCTGGTAATTCGTCTGTTGGCAATACATTATCTTCTTTTGTCAAAAAAAGTCTTCACATTGCCTTGATAAAGAAATTTAGGTAACTAGGTTTCTTCTTATTCGTGCTTTAAAGGTCCATTTTTCTGATGAGAAATCAGTCATCATGTAGTTCACTGATCTTCTGGATGTAATGGGACTTTTTTTTATCTGATTGTTTTCAATATTTTCTCATTGTTTTTGTCCACCTGATATTTGTTTAAGATATGATCCTGAGTGGTTTTCTTCAAGTTTATCCTGCCTGGGCTTCACTGAGCTTCTAGGATCTATAAATTTATATTTTGCATAAAATTGGGTAACATTTTGGTCATTATTTCTTTAAATATCTTTTTCCATATTTCTCTCACTCTTCTGGGACTTCAATTATAAATTATACAATCACTGAAAATGTAATCTTTTCAAAATATTTTTCCTTTATGTTCTTCAGATTTGATAATATATGTTGATCTCCAAGTTCACTACCCTTTCTTCTGCACACTGTTCTGTTGTGAAGCCTATACATCACAGTTTGAGCATAAATTCTTTGTGACTGATAAGGCAATTCTACAATGTCAGGTACCTACACACTTTGTATCTTATTGATCTGTCCTCTTGAACAGAGAATTTTTAATCTTGTGATCCAAGATGGCCGCTGTGCTCTTACCATTATGTCTGTATTCCAGCCAAGTAGAATCACTATGATTTCTATATCACTGGCCAGAAACCTTGTCACAAAGACATAGGAAGCTACAAGGAAGGCTGGGAAACATAGTTTCTGACATTCGCACATTAAAGGCCAGCCATACCTGCCATTCTATACCATGCTATACCTGCCATTCTTTGTCTGCCTGTCTTGAATTATGTAAGTTTAGAATAATGAAATGCTTTCAGGAACAGATTTTTACATAAAATTCAGCTGTCCTACAGATAATAATAGCCCTGTTTTACAAAGGATAAAATTGAGACTTAGAGAAGTTAAATGACTTAGCCCCTGCACACTACTAATTAAAGATAGAGCTAGAACTAAAATCCAGTGCTCCAACTCCAGGATGTTTGCTTTTATGTTATAGATGCCTCTCTGGGGGTCCGGGGTGGGGGTACTGTTTCTTCCAATTCCAAAGAATACTGGTAAACCTTAGTCTGAGAGAAAGGAAGACTCCTATTGTAACTACATTAAATCATACTTGGAAAGGAGGCAGAAAGGGGATACACAGGGTTTTAGTCTGAGGATATGAAGGTAGAGTTGATGACTTGAGCTGTGTTTGGCTATAAAGATTCAAGGTCCATCCATCAGTGACCTGCATTTTAATTAGATTTATACTCTAAGAATTTTCCTTCCTGATCTTTACTTTCTCCATCCATAATATGTGGGACAGTATTGAGTCAAGTTTTCTGAATATGGTCATGTAGGATGCACATAAATTTTTTAAAAATTCATGGATCAGAAGATTCTGGAGCAGAGTAGAGGGCTGCAGCTTAGCTCTAATCCTAACTCCTCTAAACTCTCAGAAACATTTCAATATACTATCAAAATACTGGGATTCTCAAAAGAACTACAAAATCTGGAAGGAAGTCAACCAAGCAAGCATCTTTATCTTTTTTCTCTTTTAGCAGGGAGACTTGGAAGAAACAAATAAAATTGGAAGTAAATAATGTGTCTGGGAGAAGTGAAGTCTTTAGCACTCCACTGCAGTGTTCCAAAGCTCTTGGGGAGGGATAGCCTCACCCTCACCCTGATATAGGGTATTCACCAATCTCAGGAGAGGAGAACCTACAGAGTTTAACAAAGACTGCATGCATCCTAAAATGGAGGTTTGCCCCACCCTAGCCCTTCAGTGACAGAAAGATGAAGGAAGCCAGAATACCCAATTTTCATGGTAGAGAAAACATCCTAGTACTGAATAATGGGCAAGGAGATATATCAGAGCAAGAAGAATAGCTGGACAGAGCTGCCCAAGTACATGCAAGGGAAAACAAAATAATACTATGGTCACCATAGCAATTCATTATACATATTCAGTATTTTGCCTACAGGTAACAAAAGGGGGAGGGAGAGAGGAAGAGAGAAATTATAAGGAATTTTCTCAAAGTTTCTCCATGTTATAGTAAAGCTTTACAGGAACATGAGATGATAACGTAGGATGAGCTAAAAAAGGAGGTTGCAGACATAAGTAAACAAACTAAATACCAAAATACTTTATGAAACTATAAATAAACTATAAATAGAAAAATAGATACTGCTGAATACTGAAATACTGCCATGGAAGAAGACTGTAAGTAAGTAAATGCAGAGGAAAAAGATAAAGGAAATTGACTAGAATTTAGTAAATATACATATTAGTTTGTTACAGGCTAAACTCTATAAAAATAAATCCAAAATATAATGCCTTAGACAAATTATTTTCCACTCACAAAACAGTCCACTGGGGAGAAGTCCAAGGCTGGCAGGGCAGCTGTGCTCCATGAAGTCATCTAAGATGTTTCCTTCTATCTGGATACTCCATCTTCTCATTCCTGTGGTCCTAGGATGTTGCCATTCTTATGATCAAAGCTAACTCTTCTCCATACACATGTTTCAGCCCATCGGGATAAAGATCATTCAGGGCAATCTCTCTTAAGAAGATGACCCAGTGGTTACACATTCCACTTCTACTCACCTCTTACTGGCCTGAGTTTAGTCACGTGTCCATGTTTAGCCAAAGGAGATGCTGGGAAATGTAGTCTTTAGCTGGATAGCCATGTGTTCAGCTAAAACTCAAGGTGTGCCTTTCTAAAAGAAATCAGGAGAAAATGAGTAACTACCACAATATGAAATATAAAGATGAACCAACATTTAAATTTTAAGGATACTTGTTAACCCTGAAACAGAGAATCCAGCAATTAAAAGAGAAGATATATTCAGTGATATGATGTATGAACATTTCCCACTATAGAGTAAAAAAGAACTATATCTGCAGGTAGAAAGAAAACACTGAATTCTAGGAAAATTTGATTTAGAAAATTTAACATAGAGGTATTTCCTAGTTAAACACCAAACTTAAAGATGCAGACTATTTCAGACACCCTGGCAGAAAGAAAAATCACCTACAGGGGCAAAAAGTCTGACTGGCTCACATTTCACAATATTCATTGTAGAAGACAATAGTACAGTCTACAATGTTAAAAGAGAGGATGATCCTGATGTAAGTCAAGTATAAAGGCTGAGGGAAGTAAATTATGCTTGATATCCAAACCCAGTCAATTAAGAAATCAATGAAAATAAAGAACTCATGTACAGAGAAATTATGACAAAAGGACTGTTGATGTACTTTGGATCTGTTTACATGTAGAATTGATACTAAACATAGCAATTATTGTTTCAAAATAGAATGTGAATATTGTAAATCTGGACAATGTAAAAATAATAATATAATTTAAAAATTGGGAAATAAGAGACAGGAGATGGGTGTAGCAAGTAAGTTCTAATGTTCTAGGCTTTTGAAGCTAGGATATGTTATCCAACACAAAACATGCTTTAAAAAAACTTAATGTTTTTCATAATCATTTATTTAACTATGCAGCAGGGCCCACAAACTACTGCTCAAGGGCTAACTGCATGCTTTTGTAAACAAAGTTTCTTTGGAGCACAGCTTCACCCATTTATTTGTTTACATATTGTTTTTATCACTTACCAGCTATAATAACCGACTTGAACAGCCTAAAATATTTAGTATCTGGGCTTTAAGAAAATATTTACCAACCCTTGCAGAATAATCTTTTTTAACTCACAAGAATCTTGTGGCAAAGAACTATTTATTTTAGGTTTAATAATTTGTTGAGTTTAATTCCCTTTACCCTCCTATTAGATTCATGTCAAATTAGGTTTAATAACGTAATATAAATCTTATTTTTATAAAACAAGATATCAATCACTCCAGAGACGTCAGGGATAATAAATAACCTAATGACATTTGGTATGGTTTCTTAAACTTTCATCTATGTGTTTTTCTGCATTATTTGGAATCTTTATAATGAGTACATAACATTTTTACCAGAATACTAAAACAGAATGGTTTTTCCATTGGAAAACACTGAAAGCAAATATACCAATACATTTGCAATGATTAATTCTGCCTGACAGGAGTATGATTGCTGTTTTCTTCTTCAAGCTTTTCCTTTTTTTTTAATTTGAAAAAATTTTGAGCTCTTATAGAAAGTTTAGGCATAAAGCAACAGTTTTGGAAACAGCGATGAAGTATCAGATATCAAGGATATTGCTTTATTTATAATATGATATTTCATATCATATTATACAAGCTAAAAAGCATGTTTCTAGCATAAAATATAAAGCATGACATAAAGGAGAAATCAGAAGAGCAATATTCGACTTCTGTTAGGCAATCAACATAATCAGAAAGCTTCTTTAATTTGCATTAACCTCAACCTGCCTCTCCAGTGCATCCTCACCCTACTCTTTCAATACACACTTCATACTCCAGCCATAAAGAGCCCCTTACCTTTGATGAAATCTTCCTGCATTGGGGAACTATTTTACTTTGCTGCCGCCCTTCTTTCCATCTATAATTGCATCCTCTTCTCCACGTGATATAATTCAATGCTTCCTTTAAGATGCAATTTAAATATCACTTACTACAGTCTATCTCAACCTTGGCTGCACATCACAATCACCTAGGGAGTTTTATAAAAATACTGAGGCCCAGGCTCCAGTCCAGTTATTCTGGTTTAATTGCCCAGGGCCAGAGCCCAGGCAGCGGTATTTTTAAAAAGCTCCCTGAGTGATTCCAATATACAGCCAGGGTTGAAAGTCATTGCAAAACCTTCTGAGATACCAGCAGGCAGAGTTAATTACTCCCTCTTCTGCGTTCCCATAGCCTTTAGCTTTTCCATTGCTCATGAAATTTAATGCTTATTGTATGAAAGTTAGTGTTATATAGTAAATGCTCAGTAAATGCTGAGGGTTATACTCCTCTCACCAATCTGTGAGTGCAGAAATGGTTAGCCTGCCTTGCCATGGGAATGTGGCAGCAGAATGGGTTGATGTTTCATGTCCCCTACACACACACACACACACACACACACACACACACACACACACACACCCTCACTATCTTTTTAGCATAGTCTTTGGGTCTGGCTTTTACATTATTGGGGTTGGTACAATTTAAAGAATTAAAGAAACCAACCTTATGAACTGTTGACTACCTAACAGAATCCTGATATCATCTGCCTTCTGGCCTCTCCTCTGTGTCATACTTTACATTGTTTTTTCTGTTTGATCCTACTACTTGGGCTTTCAAGAGCAGGTTGTCAGGTGTACTTTGTCAATGGCTTTCAGAAAATCCAGATAAACTATTCTCTGTGCTGCGAAACTGCCAAACCTATATTTTACACATTCACAGTACTTGACAATTTTATTTAAGTTGAATCTTTCTTTCCTCCTTCCTCCAATTTACTTTTGCCTCACTGACCCTGCTATCAATCACACTGGAGGAGAACCTACCATTTTTGATAATGGATGTCTTCAGCTTTGTGTGTGCCCTCTCTGGAGCATAGTCCCTTGGGTGATTAACTCAAGCTCCCTGACTAGGAGGAGGTCCTTGAAGGTACTGATGGCTGAAAGTTTAGGTGGAGCAAGGAGAGCTGAGGATGAGGCAAAGAGACCTGGAGGATGCACGAGACCCAAGTTTCAGAAAATACCATGTGCGTGAGATGTTCCTGTTAAGACAAGACCAGTCACACTTCCTTTTCCCCTTCCCATTCATCTGGAAGGAAACACAGATTGCACTTATAGTTACTCTTTCTCAGTAAAAATCCTGCTTATAGTCATGTTAAACTGACTCCACTAAATATCATCAAAGGGTTCGTGTTGGTGAGATGGTAGCTGTTTATAATTCCCCTTCAGCACCACATCCTGGTAGTGGGGATCCCAGTAACAGTGTTCAGACAGACTTTTCTTAGCTATTTATTTTGCAAAGTGATTTTCTCCTCCCAGTCTTGAGGAAACTTTCCCTTTCTTTTTCTTTAAGGTTACCATGAACTTGATAAGCAATAAAATGTGGTACAACTAAGTGCAGCGACAAATTTCACTAATGTAAAATCAGATTAACCTTAAAATTGAGTAATCTGGGTAGACTGAGTTTACTATGTGACATGGAACAAATCCACAAACCTTTCTGTCTTGCTTCTTTATTAGTTAAATAGCACACCATTACCTAGTTCCCTTGGAAGTTATGCAAATTAATTAATGTTTGGAAAATGACTTGAGAATTTAAATCAGTCTATAAATACCAAACAGTTGCATCTTCCCTGCTGAGAGGGCCCAGGTAATTCATAACCTCATATAATAAAGGTAAAAATAGTGTGCTTGGGCTACACAATTAAATGTGATTTATGTGCGATACATATAATCTTTAAAATCTAAAACCATTTAATAGAAACAATTCATATTTCACAACTATAATAAAAGTATTTTATGGCTTTAGAGAAAGTAATCATCTACTGTAACTGATCTAGACATCATTCTTTAACCATTTCTGGAATTTGCAAGAGTCTACTCAGAGTTCACCTTTAACCTGTTAATATTGACTGGTATATTTATCGTTAAATTCTCTCAGGTTTTGTTTTTATCCTCAAAAATAACATTTATTTCCTGGGAAATGTGCCTTTACAAAACTTTACTGTATTCAAAACCTCCTCTGTCAAGATTTAGCACTTTTATATTGTAGTCATTAAAATTGAACAAAATCTTAATAGTTCCTTTATGAACTACTATATGGATTCTGCATAGTGGAAATCACAACATGTTAATTGGATTTAATTAACTATTTTAAATTACACCAACTCCTGACAGTAGACAATAGCACCGGGTACTCATGAGCAATAAAATTGGAACTGATATTGCTACTTTATTAAAACTTAATGAAACCATTCATAATCTTATTTATTGTTTACAAGAAGGAAACTGTGTTCATTGTGAAGGCAAAAATGTCTGCTGAAAACAATTTTTTGCTAATCTAGGTGAAGGTTCAGAAGTTAATCAAAGGGTCCACCATATCTAAACTCACAGTTCCACCAACCTATCGTCGAATAAATTCCTATTTCAGCCCCATACCAGTCCTACGAGTGGATGCCAATAAAGGTTAGTGATTCAATAACTTATTTTGTGTGTTTAAATATGTAAGAGAAAGAGCATTGAAGTGAGATTGGGGACCTGAATCTGAAGAATTAAATTCTGGCTCAGCCAGTAATTCTCCTTGGTGAACTCAGGTAAGTCAAATCCTCAGTCTGCCCGAGGACTCACGTTTGAAAAACAGAAGTTTGGACTAGATGACCAACTAGCATTACTTTCCATCATTCTATGGATTTAATATTGATTTAGATGTTGGCGATACATATTAAAATTATTATTGTGTTTAAGTGATATTAGAATTTTTCAAGCATCTAAGAAGATAGTGTTTGATGCTATTTCTGGCAGCATTTAAATTTTTATTTCAATATGCTATTATGCAAAAATATAAAGTCAGAACTCATGTAATTAGCATTTAAACCATGCTTATCTTCATGTAAATTCCAGTCTTTGAGAAATCTGGCATTTCTTGCCCAAAAATAGATGACTGGATCAAGAAGATGTGGTACATATACACAATGGAATATTACTCAGCATTCAAAAAGATAAATATATGCAATTTGCAGCAACATGGATGGAGCTGGAAGGGATCATGCTCAGTGAAATAAGCCAGAAAGAAAAAGAAAAATACTGGATGGTCTCACTCATAGCAGGAATCTAGAAAACCTAAATAAGGGACCAGGAAAAAGAATACTATAAGAAAGAAAAAATCAAAATCAAAATCAAAAATCAAAAATCAAAATCCCCAAACAACTATGAACCAGAGATACACTATGGGGGGGAGGGGGGAGGAGAGATTGGGGTCAAAATAAGGGGATCTCAATTGTATGGGGAATATAAACATAAAATTAAAAAAAAAGAAATCAGGCATTTCTAGTTTTTAAAAGCTAGAAGATAAGGTCATATCATCTTTATTTCAGTATCTCCAGTGTGTACAACCACATCAAACATTTTGGAAATACTATATTTGGTTGAATGAATACATAAATGAAAAGTGAATGAGTAAGGACTGAGAGTCCTAAGTGTAAATCTCATATGTATCGCTGCTGCTGCTTAATTTAACTGTCTGAAGTGTTAAAGAATGTTTAAGTGGATCCTCTTTTGGATCGCAAAAATAACCAAGTGTTATAGTCTTTAATTATCCCTATCTCACTTTCTATCTCTTGCCTGAAGTAATTTAAAGTTGGTTCTCAAGGGTTCTTTGGGCATCTGGAGAGTCAAAATCTACGTCTTGCAACTTGGGTAATCCTTTGCCTGCTGACCTGGTGTTAGAGGGATGGCAAAATGCAAAAGAACCCAGTATAAGTTTCTTAATCTGTTAAGCTTCCACAACTACAACAATTACTTTCCTACTGATAAGCCAATATTGCTCAGAAATCTGTATGACATATGCTTTCAGTTAGTTTACATAATATTTACTCCCTGGGAATATTAAGTAACTCCAGCAAGTTTTCTATTTCTTGCTTTTTTTTTTTTGAAAATTGAATTAATTTTTATCAAAGGAACACTGATTTATATCATCATGTATCATTTAGGGGTATAGTTTCACACCTCATCAGATATATGTTACCACATCATGTCTATAATCCTCCACCTGAGGCCATTGGATTCTCTCTGCCCTTTTCTCCTCACCCGTACCTTCACCAGTCCTCGCTAGCAGCTTCAATTCTACAGTCATATTTGATTTTTGTCTGTTCCTTTGTTATGTCTTTTTATTTCCACATCTGAGTGGAGTCACCCAATATTTGTCTTTTTCCTTCTGACTTATTTCACTTAGCTAATTCCCTCCAGTTCAAACTATGTTGCTGCAGATGGCAAGGTTTCAATCTTTTTTTTTTTTTAAAGTTGAGTAGTTTTCCATTGTGATTATGTACCACATCTTATCCTACTCATCTGTCCTTTGGCATTTTGTTGTTCCATAATTTGATTATTGTAAATAGTGCTGCAGTGAAAATAGTTGTGCATATATTTTGGCATTCTTCAGATAAATACATAAGAGTGGATTTGCTGGATCATCTGGTAGATCTATTTTAAATATTTTTTTAAACTTCCATACTGCTTTCCACAGGGATTGGACTAGTCTGCATTCCCATCAACAGTGTAAGAGGTTCATTTTTCTCCACACCCTCACCAACACTTTCTGTTTCTGGTCTTCTTTGATATGGATCATTCTCATGGATGTTAGATAGTATCTCATTGTGGTTTTGATTTAAAATTCCTCATGATAAGTGATGATGAGCATTTTTCATATGGCCGTCTCTATGTCTTCTTTGGAGAAGTGTCCACTCAGATCTTCTGCCCACTTTTTCACTGGTTTTCTTTTTGTTAAGTTGTATGAGTTCTTTTGTATATCTCGGATATAGCTCCTTGTCAGATATTTGATGTGCAAATGTTTTCTTCCATTCAGTAGGGTGTCCTTTCACTTTAATAATGGTTTCTTTAGCTGTGCAGAAATCTTTTTCATTTGATGTGTGGTTCCATTTGTATATTTTCGCTTTTGTTTTCCTTGCCATTGGAGTCAGTTTCATCTTCTTAATCTGATATCACAGTGTTTTGTCTATGTTTTCTTCTAAGTATTTTATGGTTTCAGGTCTTACATTAAAGTCTTTAATTCATTTTTATTTAATTTTTTATACGGTGTGAGGTAGTGGTCTCCTTCATTCTTTTGCAAGTGACTGTCCAGTTTTCCCAACACCAATTGTGGAAGAGAATTTTCTTTCTGCATTGTATATTCTTAGCTCCTTTGTTATAAATTAACTGTCCAAATAAGTGTGAGTATATTTCTGGACTTAATACCATTTGTGTCTCCATATTTAGTCCAATTATCATACTGTTTCAGCTACTATAGTTTATAGTATAATTTGAAGTCTGGAAGTGTGATACCGCTGCTCTTTTTTATCAGGATTTACTGTTTGGGATCCTTTGTGATTTCATCTAAATTTCAGTAATATTTGCTCTATTACTTTAAAGAATGACATTGGAACTTTGATAGGGATTCCATTGAATCTATGTTTTGCTTTGGATTGGATGACCACTTTAACAATGTTAATTTTTCCAATCTGACATCATGGAATCTCTTTTCATTTCTTGGTGTCATCTATTTCTTTTAATAATGTCTTATAGTTTTCATTGTATAGGTCTTTCATCCACTTTGATAAATTTATTCCTAGGCATTTAATTCTTTTTGATGCAACTATAAATGGGACTGTTTTCTTCATTTCTTTCTCTTTGAGACTGTTGTTTGTGTTTAGGAATGTGAGAGATTTTTGTGGCTTACCACTTCAGATTTATGATTTCTTAAAGTTTTTTTTTGTGGACTCTTTAGGGTTTTCTATGTATATCTCATGTTTGCAAAGAGCAATAGTTTTACTTCTTTCACAATTTGGGCTTCCTTTTATATCTTTCTCTTACCATATTTCTCTAGCAAGGACCTCCAGTACTATATTGAAAAATAGAGTTGAAAGTGGATATCATAATCTTGTACCTGATCTTTGAAGAAAAGTACTCAGTTTTCACCATTGAGTGTGATGTTAGCTATGAATTTGTCATACATGGCCCTTATTATTTTCAGGTGTACCTCTCTATTCCTTTTTCTGATAATTTTTATTATAAAAGGATGTGCATTATTGTCAAATGTTTTCTTAACATCTATTGCTATGGTCATATGATCTTTTTTTTTTCTTTTGTTGATGTAATAAGTTTGCATTGACCAGTTTGCATATGTTGAACCATATTGCATCTCTGGAATAAATATGCTACTTTGTCATGATATGTGATCCTTTTAATGTATTGTTGAATTTGTTTTATTAAGATTTTGTTGAAGATTTTTGTGTCTACATTCATCAAGTGTATTAGTTTAGAGGTTTTTTGTAATGTCTTTGTCTGATTTTGATATCAGAGGAATGTTGGCCTCATTAAATGTGTTTGAAGCATTTCTTCTCACTCAGCTTTTTTGGAAGAGTTTGAAAAGGAGAGATACTAGTTTATTTTTGAACATGTAGTAGAAAACATTAGTGAAAGCATATGGTCTTGGGCTTTTGTTTTTTGGGAGACTTTTGATCACTGCTTCAATTTCCTTGCTTATAACTGGTCTGTTCAGGTTTTCTATTTCTTCTTGATTCACTCTTTGAAGGTTGTATATCTCTAAAAATTTATCCATTTCTTCTTGGTTGCCCAATATATTGGCATAAAGAAATTCATGCTAGTTTCTTATGATCCTGTTTCTGAGCTGTCTCTGGTAACTTCTTTTTTGTTTCTGATTCTATTAGAGTTTTCTCCCTTTTTTTCTTAGTGAGCCTAACCTGGAGGTTTGTTTATTTTATTTATCTTTCAGAGAACGAGTATTTGGCCTCATACATTCATTTTTTTATTTCTATTTCATTTATTTGTGCTCTAATTATTATTATTATTGTATTTCTGGTGGCTTTTGGTTTCACTTGTTCTTCTTTTTCTAGTTCCTTAAGGTAGAAAATTATTTATTTGAGATCTTTCTTGTTTCATGATATGGATCTGTGTTACTATATATGTCCCTCCTAGTATTACTTTTGCTGTGTCCAATAGGTTCTACTAGCTAGTGTTTTCATTTTTGTTTGTTTCCAGGTATTTTTAAAATTCTACTCTGACCAGTAGCATGTTTGGTTTCCACAAGTTTGAGGTCTGTCCTGCCTTTTTTTTTTTTTTGGTGGGACCCTCGCCGGTGGCCAGGGAACGAACCGGCGCTGCAGAGGCTGCGGGCAGCCTCGCAGCCCAGCGCTCAACCGCTGCGCCACCAAGGGAGGCCCTGTCCTGCTTTATTTTTGTGGTTGATTTCTAGATTGATACCATTGTTGTCAGAGAAGTCACAATGTGATTTCACTCTTCATTAATTTATTAACATTTACTATGTGACCCAACATGTGGTCTATCCTCGAGAATGTCCCATGCATATTTGAGAAGAATGTGTTGCCAGCTGTCTCAGAATGCAATGCCCTGTAGATGTCTATTAAGTCCATCTGATCTAATGCCTTGCTTTAAGTTGCTGTTTCTTTATTCACTTTCTGACTGGTTGATCTGTCCATGATGTAAGAGGGTTGTTGAGGTTTCCTACTACTATTATCTTGCTGTCAATCTCTATTTTGAGGTTTGTTAATGGTTGCTTTATACATTTTGATGCTCATATGTTGATGAATGCATTCCTGATTCATCATAATTGATCCATAAATCATTGGATAATCTTTATCCATATTTCTTGTCACCTTTTACAGCTGGAAGTCCATTTTATCTGATATAAGTGTGTTTGACCCTGCCCTTTTTTTGGGGCACCAGTTGCTTGTAGGAATGTTTTCAAACCATTTACTTCAAACCTATGTTTATTGTTTGAGCTCAGAAACAGTGTCCTGGAGATAGCAGAAAGTTGCATTTTGTTTTCTAATCCAACTAGCTGCTCTGTGTCTTTTAATTGATGAGTTAAGTCTATTTACCATTGATATGAGGGCTTACTACTGCCATTTTGTGTGTAGTTTCTGGTTCTATTTATTTCCTTGTTGAATTTTTTGTTGCTTTCATTTTTGTTGATTTATATAGGAAACTTCCTTTCAACATTCCTTGTAGGGGAGCTCTAGTGTTGGCAATGTCCTTCAAAGTCCTTTGTTTATCTTGGCAAGCATTTATTTTTTTTTCATATGCTTCCTATCTGAATGAGAGTTTTGCAGAATATAGTATTCTTGGCTGGCAATTTTTAATCTCTGAATATTTTGAATATATCATCCCATTTTCTCCTGGTCTATAGAGTATTTGCTGAAAATCTGATGAAAGCATGATGTGAACACCTTTATAAATTACCTACATTTTTCTTAACCACCTTCAATATTCCTCTTTGTCTTGAACTCTTGGTAGTTTTACTACTATGTGTCTTGGTTAGGCGTCAATGCATTTAGGTGACAATTATGGTAACTATTATAATGACTTCCGTTACATCATGGAAATATACATTTAGGTGGCTATATTTAGTTCTTTCCCCAAGTTTGGGAAAGTTTTCCTCTACTATTTCTTAAGCTCTCTATTCCCCATCTCTTTTCCACTTCTGGGAGATGTATTATCTTTTATGTTGCCTTTCCTATTGGAGGTAGATCATACTCCAAGTGCTTTTTCTTCTCCTTCTAGTTCTCAAAAAAACTCCAAAACTTTCAATTCTATTCTTTTTCAATGGTTATGAATATAAGTCTTATAGTACACAAACTAAATTTCAGTTCAGGCCTTATGTGACCTCAGAGTTGTTCTTTCTGATTATAGAATAGACTCTAAACTTTACAAACAAGGTCTGGACCTTACCTCCATTGACATCTCACTCTGCTTTCTCTGTACTCCAGATAAATGGCACTTCTCTCTATCCTTACTAGGGCAAACACATCAGGCTTTTACAATGCCTCACTTCTCAAGCATCTGTGTTTTTCCTTCACAGATGATCACAATTTGTAATTATAATTTATTTGTGAATTCATTTAATATCATCTCTATACTACTAGAGGGTCCCTGATGTCTCTCTATCCCCAGCATCCAAGCATAGTTCCTGACACATAATAGGCAGTTAAAAAATATAGGCTGAAGAAATGACAGAATAAATAAACTTCTAATTCCTAATTGATTCAACAAGAAAATAAATGTTCAGAAGATTTAAAGACACAATGGCATTACAAATAATTTTCAAAAACAGGTAAAATCATGACTCTCATGCCAATATAAAATGAACACGTCAAAATATCTTGCTTATTTAACCTGCCAGTTGAAAGAGAGGGTCTATAAGATGTCACAGCTGTTAAAAATACAAAACATGTTACAAATGTTTTAAAGGAAAATCCAAAGAACACATACTTGTAGATCAGGAATATTGAAATAAATCAGTGAATTGATACAAAATTGGCTTTTCTGTGAGAAGGAAGAGTGTCCATTCAACAGAAAAAAATTATTTTCATATCTACGAATGACTTATTTTCATTACAATCAGTTTTTTAAATAAATCAATCTTAATCTTTACAGAGTTGTGAAGATTTTACTTTTGACTGCTCAAGTACTACTTTCAGATAATCTCTGAGACTCTAACTAATTGTTAGACCAGTCAAAGAATCTAGAAGGGTAGAAGGAAATTTTTCTTCCATTACATTATGGAAATATATTGAATTAGAAGGAGCTCTATTTCTCACAAGTGCAAAATATGTGTAATTCTTGGAAATGAGCTTTGATATTTATAGGTGGAAATATTTGTGAGATCAAATAATTAGTCAATATTTTAAAGTAGTTTAAAGCTGTAACTATAAAAATCAAACCTGAAGTATTAATTCAAAAAAAGGCTTTGAAGAGTTATACTCTGGATCAGTAGTTCCTAAGTCAAAAATAACAAAGATTGACATGGAATGCTTATTTAAAGATAGATTAGCAGACTCCAATTCTAGAGGTTCTTTACCATGTATAAGCATCTCCTCAGGCCTGAATAATGCAGATTCCCAGGTCCTGACCTCAGGAAATCACAAAAGCCTGGTGTGGGGCCCAGGAGTCTCCGTTTTTAATGAGAAAGTCTCCCACCAAATGATTCTGTGGTAAGTACACTAAAGATTTCTTTTTGGAATCATTGTTTTACAAGTGAGGTCTCTGCCAGCTCTCTAATCCCTCAGTGATCATTCCTCTGAATTCCTAGAACACTAGACTAACCTGCTTAATAACATTATATACTTACTAGAGGTCAGAAGGCAAATGGAAATAATATTTGTCCCTGTTACAATGTTTTCCAGCTTCTTAAACTTAATCCATCTTGGCACATAGTTTGTATACCCAGAATTCTTTACTTTTCCTTCTTTGTATGAAAGCACCAAGAAACTAAAGCACTATCAGAAGCTATGTCAAGCACTGCCCAAGTTCCTGGGTTTCTAGTTTCAATACAATAGATCTACCTAAATGAAAGATTTTGGTCCAGACAGCAGTTTGTTCAATTATTCATTGACTTAGTCATTTGTTTACTTTTTTTTTAAAACAGTATATCCTGTCCCTAAAAAGCATTGGCAAAACCTTATTGTGCCATACTGACACAGAATGAGTTTTAAGTATTGTAAAATCGTTGCATTAATTAACCATATTGTCCAGTTACACTAAAACAACCTATTAGGTCATTCACATCTTCTTGTGATAGGAGAAACATCTAAAAATAACTTTCCTCTACAAAATATGATTCATTGTACTAATAGGACAGTGATTTCAAGCACATTGATTTTCTTTCTTGAAGAACAAAAGATCTTAATTGTTAAGATTTCACACCTGATTTCTCTGAATTTTTAAAAGAATATGATCAATAATTGAAATTGAAAATATCATAATTATAAATAAATTTTAGTTTGCCTTGAAATTATATTTCTACCTTACAATGAAATGAACTATATTGGTACAAGTTATTTCATAATATCACTATTTGAAATGCCTTTTTTTCCCCTTGGGTTAGAATATGAGGTTCAAATAAACATGTGTTGTAGCTATTTTTTCAGGCAAAGGATTAAGGCATTATATGTACTCTCACAAATATGAGGATAAATAGAGTAAGTTACACTTGCGAAATTCATAGAGCTCAGACTTCATGGAAATGTTTGGAGTTAAACTCATATTCTTCTAACCTTCTTTTTTAGGGATTTTAAGTATGATAGAACGAGGATTGATTCCACCAACAGCAAAGATTACCTTTCAAAATCCACCCATTATGCCCAGAGCTGCTCCTCTGCATAATTTTCATGAATCACTTACGATTCCAACTTCCTGTAAGTCAAGTCTCAACTATATGCTAAGTTGGTTGGGGATACACAGAAATTACTTCCCACCAAAATTTAGTCTTCTAGTAATCAACTTTTATCTTCAATAACAGGACAAATTGAAAGTTGTAATGATTCTGAATTTAACTGTACCAAATAAAGTAATATTAGTTAATAAGACATTTTTCTAGAGTCTGTACTTTTCCATGTTAAAAGGTTGTACAGGTAAACCTAGAGATGTTGCAAGTTTAGTTCCAGGCTACCAAAACAAAGCAAATATCACAACAAAGTGAGTCAAATTAGCTTTTTGTTTCCCAGAATATGTAAAAGTTACATTAACATATACTGCAGTTCATCAAGTGTGTAATAGCATTATGTCTACAAAAATGTACATACTTTAATTTTAAAATATTTTACTGCTAAAAAGTGTTAACTATCATTTGAGTGGCAAGTTGTAATCTATTTGCTGGTGGAGGATCTGGCCTCAGTGTTAATAGGTGCTGACTGATCAGGATAGTGGTTGCTAAAGATTGGGGTGGGTATGGTAATTTATTAAAGTAAGACAACAATGACTCTTGTCTTTTCCTTTTACAAAAGATTTCTCTATAGCTTACAATGCCATTTCATAGCATTTTATGCACTATAGTTGAAGTCAGTCCTCTCAAACCCTGTACTAGTTTTAAAAGTAATTTATAAATTCTTTGCTGTCATTTTAACAGCGTTCACAGCATCTTCACCAGGGGTAGATTCTATTTCAAGAAACCAATTTCCTTGCTCATCCATAAGAAGCAACTTTTTACTCCTTAAACTCTGATCATGAGGTTTCTGCAGTTCAGTCACATCTTCAGATTCCACATCTAATTCTATTTCTTTCTTCTAGTCCTTTCTCTTTCTACCACATCTACAATCACTTCTACTGAAGTCTCAAACCCCTCAGAGTTATCCAATGAGAGTTGGAAACAACTTATTCCAAACTCCTGTTCATGCATATTGATACTTTGACTTCCTCTCATGAATCACTGATATATTTAATAGCATCTAGAATAGTGAACCCTTGCCAGAACATTTTCAATTTACTTTGCCCAGACCCACCAGAGGAATCACAACCTATGGCAGCTTTAGCCTTATGAAATGTATTTCTTAAATAATAAGGCTTGAAGTTTGAAATGACCCCTTGACTTATAGACCACAGAATGGATGCTGTGTTAGCAGGCATGAAAACAACATTATGTTCTTTGTACAACTCCATTAGAGCTTTTGAGTGACCAGGTACATAGTCAATGAGCAGTGATATTTTAAAAGAAATCTTTTTCTCTTTTTTCTGATCAGTACCTCTCAAAAGTGGCCTTAAAATATTCTGTAAGCCATGTTTTTAACAGATGTGTTATCATCCAGACTTCATGGTTTCATTTGCATAACACAAAGTAGATTTAGCATGATTCTTCAGGGTCTGGGATTTGAGAATGATAAATGATCATTGATTTCAACCTAAAGTCATGAGCTCCATTAACCCCTAGCAAAAGGATCAAACTGTCCTTTGAAGCTTTGAAGTTGTACACTGACTTTTCCTCTCTAGCTATGAAAGTCTGTTACTTAGATACCTCTATAAATTAAAAATCTTGACAACTTGCTGCAACTTCCACATAAGCACTTGCTGCTTCACAGGTGATTTTATGGAGATAGCTTCCTTCCTTAACCACATGAACCAACCTCTGCTGGCTTTAATTTTTTTTTCTACAGTTTCCTCACTTTTTTTCCCCACAGTTTCTCAGACTTTGTAGAAGAGATTTAGGGTCTTGTTCTGGATTAGACTTTGGTTTAAGAAAATCCTGTGACTGATATGATCTATACAGATCACTAAAACTTTATTCATATCAACAAAAAGACTGTTTCACTTTTTATATTTCATGTGCTCACTAAAGTAACACTTTAAATTTACTTCAAGAAATTTTTCTGGGCCTCCCCGGTGGCGCAGCGGTTGAGCGCTGGGTTGCGAAGCTAACCGGCCTCTGCAGCGCCAGTTCGATCCCCGGCTGCTCCCCGGCCACTGGAGGAGGGTCCCACATGGCGCGCAGACCTCTCCTGCCGCCCGCTGCTCCCCTCAGCAGTGTACTTCAGTCCTTCTGCCTGCTCTGCTCCCCGCTCTGGCTCTGGTGAATTCTCTCACCCTCCCGCGCTTCTGACTGTACCCAGTGCATGTATAAACAAAACAAACAAACAAACAAATAAATAAATAACATGCCTCTATAAAAAAAAAAAAAATTAAAAAAAAAAAAAAAAAAAAAAAAGAAATTTTTCTTTGCATTTACAACTTAGCTAACTATTCAGTGCAAAAGGCCATGCAACCTGTGTTGCCTTGTTTTGACATGTCTTCCTCACTCTGCTTCCTCATTTGTAGCTTTTGATTTAAGTAATATATGTGTAACTCTTCCTTTCACTTGTACACTTAGAGGCCATTATTGGATTATTAAATGACCCAATGTCAGTATTGCTATGTCTCAAGGAATAGGAAAGCTTAAGAGTATGGGGGAGAAAGAGAGAGAGAGATTGGGTAATGGCCAGTGAAGCAGAGAGAATACACACACCATTTATAGATTAAGTTTGCCATGATATACGTAGGTGCAATTCATGGTGTCTGAATTTGTAAAAGGTACAGTATCTACTGAGTGCAGCAAAGTACAGCAAACAAGGCATGCCAGCATTTTCAAGGGACGTACAGCGTAGTTGGGCAAACAAAACAGATATAATAAAAAATGAATAATAATACAAAGTAGAATGGACTAAAAACCAAATAGATATTAAAGTTTAGTGCTGTGGAGTTCAGACTAATGATTAATGGGGCATCAGATAATAGAAGGTTTCAAAGAGGAATCTGGATGAAATAAGGTGTTTGAGAAAAGCACCAACCTGGGAATCTACTAATTAGTTGTAGAACCTCAGGCAAGTCATTTACTTTCTCTGGGCCCCAGCTTTCCTGCTTACGAGTGGTTTTAGCTAAATTAATTCATCTTTTCAACAAATACTTGTTGAATTCTTGCTTTATCTAAGATAGCATTTAAGTGCTGGGATCCAACAAAGAATAAATCAGACAGCATTTCTGGTCTCATGGTGCTTATATTCTAGCAGAAGACATGAATAATATACAAGTAAGTAAATGAAAATTTAAGCTAGTGATAAGTACTATTAAAAATGGATTAGATATAAATAGGAGATGGTTACTTTGTAAGGGAAGGATCATGGAATGCCTTTCAGAAGATGTATGAGGCTTGAGTTATGATTCAAATGATGAAAAGGAGCCAGTGATATAAATATCTAGCAAAGAGCATTCCAATATAGGACAGCACAGATACGAAGACTCTGAAGACTAAGAAGGGAATGAGCAAGAAGGTTACTGTGACTGGGAGGCCAAGAGCAAGGGAGAGTAGAAGGGTTAGGCTATTAAGGCTGGAGAGGTAGACAAGGATCATATGATGTGGGCTAGAACAGAGTCTGCAAGTTGTCCTCAATATTCATTCTTTCCTACTTCCACAGTAATAGAGTTGTGGCTGGGCACATGTCAGCTAGACTGAAGACAACATTTCCCAGGCTTCCTTTCAGCTAGGTGGACCATGCGACCATGTTTTGGACAATGAGGATGAAAGCAGAGTAGAAAGAGAAACTTCTGGTTTATGTCCTTAAGAGGAAAGGAGCATGGCCTCCCCCTTTTCCTTCCCTTCTTCTCTGGATAGTTGGGATACAGATGTGATGGGCAATCACTTTGGAGCCAGAGATGGAACTCAAAAATAAATGATTGGAAAGGTCATCAATTAAATGTAAATTAAAAGTAATTTGTCAGAGAAAGATGAATACCATATCATCCCACTTACATGCAGAATTTTAAAAAATAATCAGTCTCATTGGTATAGAGAACAAATATGTAGTTACCAAAGGTGGAGGGCTGAAGAACGTAGGCGAAATGGGTAAAGGGAGTCAAAAAGCACAAGCTTGGCAGTTACAAAATAAATAAGTGGTGCATAAATAAACATACATCTTTAAAAAAATAAAAATAAACAAATAAATAAAAGATCACTGGTTGCCAGAGATTGGTGGAAGGTGAGTGCAGAGGATCTTTAGGGCAGTGAAATTATTCTGTATTGTACTACAATGGGGGCTACCTATCATTAAATATTTGTCAAAACCCATAGAATATACAAAACTCTACATTGGGTGAACTCAAATGTAAACTATAGAGTTTGTGACAATGATGTGTCAATATAGTTTCATTAATTATAACAAATATATCACTCTGGTACAGAAGGATGTTGATAGTGAGGGAGGGTGTGCACGTGGGGGTGGAAGGCAATGGGTGTATAAAAATTGTATTTTCTAATGGATTTTGCTGTGAATTTAAAACCGCTCTAAAAAGTCTATTTTTGTCAACCAATAAAGTGGGAGAAAACATTTGCAATAAATAAATAAATAAATAAATAAATAAATAAATAAGTGGTAGGAATTATAATGTATAGCTTTGTGACCATCTAGTTGGCAATATTGTATTTCATATTTGAAATGCTAAGAGTATAATCATAAAAGTTATCATCCCAAGAAAAAGATTTTGTAACTATCATTAGGTTGCACGCCTGAAATACACTTCTTGTTATATGTCAAATATACTACAATATTTTTTAATTAATGTATTGTTTATGTATCTATATAACTTTGGGGGTACATTTTCTCACTTCCATTTAAGCACATGCTTCACTCAATAATATTTTTATGTAAATTAAAAATTAATAAGAAGAAGGGTGAAAATTATATACCATGCAAAAAATAATCAAAGAAAACTGTATTGGATCCATCAACATCAACAAACAAGACACATTATTAGCACAGATAGAAACAGATGTCAATCATAAAAAGGTCAATTCAGTAATCAGACATAATAATCCTGAAAGTTTATGTGCCTAACAACAGATTCAAAACATAAAGCAAACATAAAAAACTTTAAAGAATAGACAAATCCACAACTTTAGCTGGGTATTTCAACAATCTTCTCATAATAGTCAATAGAACTAGTAAACAAAGAGACAAATAAAACCAGTAACAAAATAGAAGTCTTGATCAACACTATCAACCAACATTAACACATTTATAGAATATTAAAACACAGTAGCAGAACACACATTCATTTCAAATGTACATGGACCATTGACCAAGATAGTCCATATTCTGCATTTAATAAGCTTAAAAGAATTGAAACTATACAAAGTATGTTCTTTGACTATAACAAAACTAAATTGAAAACCAATTATAGAAAAATATCTGAAGATCTCAGATACTTTAATTAAACAACACACTTCTAAATAACCCATGGGTCAAAGAGGAAATCATAGAGATATTTAAAAATATTTTGAATTGAATGAAAATTATATGTCAAAATTTGAATTGAATGAAAATTATATGTCAAAATTTGTGGCGCAGCGCTTGAGCGCTGGGCTTCGAGGCTGCCTGCAGCCTCTGCAGCGCCGGGTCTTTCCCTGGCCGCCAGCGAGGGTCTCACAAAAAAAAAAAAAAATTTGTAGGCTGCTGCTAAAGTAGTGTTTATAAGGAAATTTATAAATTAAATGCTTACATTAGAAAAGAAGAAAGACTTCAGTTAATTATCCAAATTGCCACCTTGAAAAAACAGTAAAATAGTCTTGTGATAATTGAAACTTTTCACCATAGAAAGAAGACAGCTAGCAATGTCTTTTTGTGAAACTTTAGAAGCATTCTTTTTCCATTAAAAGTGGAGATCATTCAAGGATAACCATTACTGCTACCACTATTAAACCTTGTCCTGATGCTTTAGCAAACCCAAAAGGACAAAGAAGGAATGGTGAGAAGAAGGGAGAGAGAGTTATCTGTCAGGAATGTACATGAGTGCAGCTTACCTACCAGTGGCTTCAAAAATGAGGTTCATTTGTCTCAACAAAAGAAATGAAGAAGTAGGTAGTCTAGGGCTGGTGAAGCTGTTCAGGGTCATGATGGCGCTCCTGCTGCTTCACCTTCTTTAGCAAGTTTGATTTCATCTTCAAGCTTTGGCACCTCATGGCTCTAAGATGGCTGCTGCAGATCTGGATCTTATTATTACATTCTAGGCAGGAAGAGGGAAAAATAGAAGTACCAGTCTCTTCACAAAAGCCCTTGAATGGACTACCCCTTACATCTCACTGGTCACATGGCCACTGTTAGCTACAAAACTGGGAAAGTGAATGCCCACAGACAGGGATAGGGATAAGGCTAGGGTTAGGATGGGATGTGATACTTTTAATACTTTTTCAAATAAGCTTGGTCAATCAATTCATGAAAATTCTACTCTTTTCTTGGATATTAAATAGATTTAATATTTGGTGCATATTTTTATATCTTTTTAATTTTTGTTTTCTGCTAAATCTGGCAGCCCTGGGAGCTGGGTATATTATTAATGTGAAATAATTGTGGTTCTAAAATTAGCAAAGAAGAAAAAGGAGATAGCTACTTCACTAGTATGTTATCAGTAACTACCACAGAAGCATATGAGTTGGTCCAGAAAGGCAAGATTTTCTCCCCCTGACACAAACTCTGTAAAAATTTATCATACAGATTTTTCCAGGAACCTGAGTAGCAAATAAGTGTCATAGGATACAGTTTTGTTGAAGATGCAGACACATTCTTCAAATGGATGTGTGCCATAAAATCCAAGGCTATACATAATTATAATTTAATGACATAATTTCTGCAGGCAACTAAGAAAAACTAAAAAAATTCAGAGATACCATTAACAGGATTATCCATGTGAAATTACAAATTTTTTAGATCTTTAGCCTGCCAAATTTCTTTAAAATTTTACAAAAATTCTTTTAAAACTATGACCACTTGAAAACTTCTCGGTTACTATTTGTTTCAGCCTGGAAATTCGTCGTAAATCTTACTTGTCTGCAGACACCTAAAAGTTAAACAAAAAATGTGCCAAAGTTGCAGATAACAGAAATGGACGAATGTGTGGATTCAAAGCAGCCTGGGTGCAGGGTGTGAACTGGCCTTCAGCAGTGGGAGTGCACAGTCCAAGCAGGCAATGGTCCAGAAGAGCACAGAGGTCAAAACAAAAACTTGCGATAGGTTTAAAATGAAGTCTTCATAGGTTATTGCCAACTGCCCAGGCTTGGGAAGGGGAGAGGAGAGTCAGGAAGGTTCGCTGGAAAGCAAGAAAACTAAAATGGCGGTCAGTCTTGGTTGGTCAGATGCAACATACTAATCCTTTTTGTGGAGGCATGTTTTAGCAATAAGACTCTGATACAACTTTTTCAGAGATGGCTTAAGATACTCCTTGTAGGCACTTGAAGTAATGTAAGAAAACTGACACCTTAAGGTGGGATTCTAAATTGTTTGCTGAGGTTTGCTGCATTTGATCCATATTTGTTGATTCTTTCTAAGACTGTTGTTATGGAATTGACAGAAAGGGATGAACTAAAAAGGTAAGTTGGAACAAAAAACCTCACTTCCTTGACTCAGTCATCTATTTTAATAAATTATTTGTTTTCTTTATTGGAAAGAGTGGTGTAAGGAATATCCCCCCACACACACACTGAGAATGTCAGACATGGGCTGTTTGTTAAGGGCAGTTGAGTTTTGCTACCAGGAAACAAGAAGAGACGTAATTTCTTTCCTAAGTTTTGACTAGTATGTAGGCCTACCAGCTGCCTTACCCCCACCCCAGTGGGTCAGATGTGTCCTCCATAAGTTGTTGCTTAAAGACTGAATGAATTTCAAGAATAATATGGACTGTTTTTCACTCATATTATTTCCCCCAAGTCATTTAAGTTCTTTAGAATCATCTTTTTAATGACTATACAATGAAATAGTTCCATGATATGTATTATATTAATTTACCTTTTATATAAATTTGGAGCTAAGGCTATAGAAATCTTATAGTGAAATATCTTAAAAGACAAATGTTAGTCTCTAAATTGCCTGCTTTTAGATCTTGCCTTTTCATCCAGGCAGTTTGCATAAGGTGAGCTGATCTGTTGCCCTCTTAAGTTTTTGACTTTCTTTTTGGAATCAATGATCACAAATGTTTCATTGAATTGGTACAGAAAAAAAAAAAGATAATGAACAATCAGTGAGTGATAGAACTACTTGAATTTCAAGATGTAAACCCAACAGCATCCACCCAATGATACAACCAGGTAACACTCATCACTTCCATCCACAGCTTCTTTCGCTTTACCTCAGAAACCACAGCTGATCCAAGAAGTGAAAAAGTTCCCTTCCAAGAAACGAAAATCAAAGGTATTCCTATAACCAACCAAGAACATTCTTATTTGCACTATTTTCAGTGTGGTTTTTGGTAACACTATAGAGTTGTACCTTTCACATAGGAATAAATACTGTTTTACCTGATGCTGGGATGCTTTTGATTAAAGGGGGAAGAGTTGTTAGACAAGTAAGCTTTACCATGACATTATAAGTGAGAGCTAAAAACCTTCATCATTTCTCATTATTTCAAGATTAATGAAATGACTGGGTCAACCCATATAGCTAATTGGTTTAGAGTCCAGGAATCTGGGATTCAATCTCTATTATTGTAGTAATTGGTATGCTAGTGTGGGGCATTACTGTCTTTCATTTGTTTTTAAGCATAGGATAAAAAAAGCAAGTTTTCCAATTTGGCAAGGATACCTCAGTGGGATGGGGGAAGGAATTCTGTATTCTCTAACATTAGGACCTCACAGTACGATATAATTCACCCTTGTGGAGATGCTCCTGGTTGAAAGGTGCTGGATGTTTGCAGTTTGCTTTCTCATGGTTATGAGCCACAGACAGCCTTGATAATTGAAACTTTTCACCATAGAAAGGAGACAGCTGGCAGTGTCTTTTTCTGGGCTTACACTATGTGGTCATGTTTACAGCTGCTCCCATTTAAAAAAGAGAGAGAGAGAAATTGGAGAGTGACAGAGAAGAAATTAATCCTACTGCATCTACATAGTAAACTGTTACCTGTTCTTCCCAGACCTTTCAATGCCCAGATCTTCAAGCTGTTGTCACTGTATTTTCAGCACTGGTGGGCTATTTCCCCTTAAGAGATTGCCAGGCTGTTTATGTAGCAGCAGGTCATGTGACACCCCAGTTGCCATGGCAAATATTTGTGTTTCATGAAAAATGTGGGTAAGAAAAAAATCAGTGTAAATGGCCAAATCCCAAGACAGACAGGCCTTCAGGCTAGTGTTTGGCCTGCACCATTATTGTTTCAAATTCAGCTGTTTAACAGACTGTGCGAAGGCCACGCGCTAATGTGCATAATGGGAACAGGCAGGGGCACCTGTTTTGATTCTCACCATGTTTAAGTTCTCAAGTTCCACCATTTTATAGACAGCAGATCTACAGGTTACACCAATATGACTAGGTTTTAAGGAGTAAGTGGTCTACCTCAAAACAAATTTTTTTTGATGACATATTTTCTGAGTGCTAGTCGGTCTTGCTTTTAATATCCTCTCCGTCCACTTCACAAGGCTTTCTCCTACTGTTAGTAGCAGTAATACTTAAAGATTCTTCTTTCTTGTGATCCCAAACTGGCACATTTCTGAATTGACTCTTCAGTGGTAAGTACAGTTATTCATAAACTCTGTGAAAAGTGTCCTAGCATGGAAATTAAAGGCTGAGAGAAAGACTGTGATGTGCCTGGCCACATAACAGGGCCAGGACAGACCTTGGATCAGTCTCCACCACTAGGCAGTGTGGTCCCACACAGAGAAACCCTTTCTTTAAATACTTCATGTCTCCCCTAGAAATGGGACTTGGCAGTTGACCAGAGTTGTTTTTGTAAATATTTACGTTGTCAAACTCTTTCTTCAAAGCAAACAGGGCTCTTGGCAAGCAGAGCATCATTGTCTGGGGCAGGAGAGGTCTTTTCTAATTTTTGGCTCCTGCCTGCCTGGAAAAAAGGAACAGGCTGGCCCAGCAGGGGAAGCTGAGGAAGTGGGGGAAAGAGGGAGGGAGGGGGCAAGATTCTATGCCTTTCATTTGCTTTGTAAAATTGCCCATGAGAGTCATTTTGATTTAAACTGTGTCCCATCCTTCTTTGTAGGGGAAAAGCAGAAGGTCAAGAGGACATCACGACAGGAAGGTCTGTAATTTGTGTAACTAGTTGAAATTTGGGATCTGACACCTGATGTCCCTTCCTTTTGCCTCAGGGCAAAAATCTGGGAGGCGGGATTGACAGCTGGAGATGGCAACAAAAGTTTTTTTGTTCTTCTTTTAATAAAAGAAATTAGATTATGTTTTCAGAAAGGAAAAAAAATGGGTTCATTTAAAGCAAAATAGCATTTGGTCCCATGTTGAAGATGAATTACTCCCAAGCTTCAGTCCAAACAAGTGGTTAATTATACTCAAAATTTGGCTGAAATCACATGTCTTTAGCTTCAATCTAATATTTTCATCTTTTAAAAGTATACATTTTTAAAAAATAAAATGCGAAAAAAATCAATTTTACTCCAGCATGTGTGCATGTGTTTGTGTGTGTGTGCATGGGTGTGTGTGTACACACATGCCACACACACACACACACACACTGCATATATGATGTAGAAGGTAAGGGCATGGAATTTAGAGCCAAGAGGCATAAAATAAATAAGGTAACAAGAAAGTTGGAGAAATGAAACAGTCCCCACAGTGTCAGTACATGCCAGCAAGTGAACCTTCCATGGCACCATGCGTGATAATGCAAGTTCTGAACTTGAAGCAGGAAAGAGCTGGACTCTCCTTTTACTAATTGAGAAACTTTGAGCAGTTCTCTCTACCTAGTTTTCCTCCTCTGACAAATGGAGATAATAATGGCTTTCTCATAAATATCTATTAGGGTTAGACGAGTTCATGTGTCTGCAAGTACTTTGTTGTTTTTTGTTTGTCTGTCTTTTTAAGATCATTATTTGTATTATTTAATTTATTTATTTATTTTACATCACTGTTCATTTTTGTATAATGTTTAATTTCTTCCCTCAAGGTGTAATCCCCATAAAATTTCCACCACCAAATCACCGTAAATTGTCACCATAGTCTCCCCTGTTTTAATCCCTCTCCCTGCCCCTTCCCTGCTATATGTCTCAGATTTATAGTTTGCCTGCTAATTTTGTCTTTTTTTTCCTGACCCCTTGTTCCCCATAAGTTTGATTTTCCTATAAGTGAAACCATTCAATAGTTTTCTTTTTCCTTCTGACTTATTTCACTGAGCGTAATACCTTCCAACCCCATCCATGTTGCGTGAATGGCATGAGTTTATCTTTTTTGATTGCTGAGCATTATTACACTGTATATATATATATATATATATATATATATATATATATATATCACATCTTCTTCTGATCCATTTATCTGTTTTGGGGCATTTAGGTTGTTTCCGTATCTTAGCTATTGTAAATAGTGCTACAATAAACAAATGAATTAAATGTTTTTGAATTAATGTTTGAATTAATGTTCCTTTTGAATTAATGTGAATTAATTTGAATTAATGTTCCTTTTGAATTAATGTTTTGAGTCCCCTGGGTAGATTCCTAGGAGTGGAATTGCTGTGCCATATGGTAGACCCATTTTTAATAATTTGAGGGTCCTCCACACAGCTTTCCATAGTGGTTGGACCAGTTACTTTCCCACCAGCAGTATAAGAGTGTTCCTTTTTCTCCACTTTCTCACCGGCATTTGTTGTTATCAGTTTGTTTTTTTTTTAATATGGGCCATTCTTACTGGTGTACAGTGGTATTTCATTGTGATGTTAATTGCATTTCCCTGATTATAAGTGATATTGAGCAATTTTTTCATATGCCTGTTTGCCATCTGCATTTCCACTTTGGAGAAGTGTCTCTTTAACTCTTCTGCCCATTTTTTGACTAGGTTGTTTATTTTGTTTTTGTTGAGCTGTTAAGCACTTTGTAGATCTTTAACATAAGTCCCTTATCAGTTGTGTAGAGTGCATATATTTTCTCCCAGTCTGCAGGGTGTCTCTTCATTTTGTGTCTTTTGCTGTACAAAAGTTTTTCAGTTTGATGTAGTCCCAGCTGTTTATCTTTTCCTTCATTTTCTTTGCTTCGGGTGATGAGTCTTCAAAGATGTTTCTGAGATGTGTGTCATGGAGTGTTTTGCCTATGTTTTCTTTATATATTTTATGGTTTCAGGTCTTATATTCGGGGCTTTTTATCCATTTTGAGTTGGTTTTTGTGTATGGTGTCATGTAGTAGACCAGTTTCATTCTTTTGCAAGTGGCAGTCCAGTTTTCTCAGCACCATTTATTGAAGAGAGTGTCCTTATTCCAGTGCATATTATTTGCTCCTTTGTCATAGATTAGTTGACTATGTATGTGTGCAAGTACTTTGGAACTAAAAAGCATTTGTCATTGTAATTCACTGGTTTTAGAGCCCCTTCTAGGGCTCTCTTTCACAATGATTTTTTCAGTAAGAATTTTAGAGGGAGGATAGTAACCCCTTTTCAGAAGAAAAGAACTCACCTTTTGGTCTCCTTATAATCCTGCAGAGCTGTGACTAGACAGGGCTGTATTTATAACCACGATTGCATATAGTCCTTCTTAACCCAAACAAATTGCTCTTAGATAAACTAATCAATGTAATTAGATCCTCCCTCTGGATTCCCTTCACTTCTTGCTCTAAGGAAATTCTGAGCTTGCTTTTGCACTTTAAAAATTGGGTGAGGGCCTCCCCGGTGGCGCAGCGGTTGAACGCTGGGTTGCGAGGCTGCCCGCAGCCTCTGCAGCGCCGGTTCGATCCCCGGCTGCTCCCCGGCCACCAGAGGAGGGTCCCACATGGCGTGCAGACCTCTCCTGCCGCCCGCTGCTCCCCTCAGCAGTGTACTTCGGTCCTTCTGCCTGCTCTGCTCCCCGCTCTGGCTCTGGTGAATTCTCTCGCCCTCCCGTGCTTCTGACTGTGCCCAGTGCATGTATAAACAAAAAAAAAAAAAAAAAAACAAATAAATAAATAAAACATGCCTCTAAAAAAAAAAAAAAAAATTGGGTGAGCTTTAAAAATACCAAGGTAGTATTTATCTGGAGTATTTATAATAGCTGAGGTTAATTGAATGTGTTCTGAGAGCAATGCATTAGCACTTTAAGTCCCTACTGAATGCTCACCACACCCCCAGGTCCTTTGTACTGTCATTGCCCTTAGGTCTATACAGCTGGCAAAGGGATGCAGAGGATCCAGATAGTAAAGAGAGGCCCCAGAGTTTGTGCTCTAGCCACATCAGAGGTTATGAACTCTTCCACACCGGCTCGTTTTCCAAATATTACCAGTGCTGCTAAAACTACTACTACACCTATTACTTACTACTGTGGCTAAGACTATTACTTGCTGTTACTGCTGCTGCAACTGCTACAACTGCTGCTACTACTACTAGTATCAAACACTATCGTGTGCTTACTCTGTGCTAGTACTATTTCTACTGCTTAGCATGGATCCTCTCATTTTATTTTCACAGCATTTTATGCAGTAGGTACTACAGGTTTCAGCCACTATTTGAAAGTAGAGCATTCCTATGAAATCTTTTTTGAGTAGAAATGGCATAAAGCAAAGAAGTAACTACCATTGATTCATATGGAACTTTGTGAACATTCCAGAGCCAAAAAGTAACCTACCAAATCATATCCAATAAAACCAAAAAGCACACTAACACACAGCAGAAGCATAAATGAGATGATACATACATAGTCCATAGAAAGCAGTTTCCTGGGAAGGAGCTTGCTAGGGCTGCACTCTGTTCAGAGTGTGCATTTGCCTCTATAACAGCTGCTGCAAAACTCAATGCTCAACACCATTTCACTTTCACCTTTTGTTGTAAAAACGAAAATACTCTTTAGATTTCCTTTGGTTAGCAAAAATAGGTACTGATGTCTGGCAAAATTGAAGTAGTGTGACTCAAACTTTCAAAAAGTGGAAGATGCATGTATTATTATTCCCACTTTACAGGGATACAGAGAATCAGAATATAATACTGTGACTGTCAGGCCCCAGAGCATTAGCAATTTTTAAAAATCTCAATCATTTTTTAGGAAATCTTTCTAAAAGACACTGTATCTGTACCTTCCTAATATAACTTCACATTTCTCTATGCAATGTCATGTATGTGGGTAACCAACTTCTGGGGTCTTGTGGATTCATTCAAACTCAAGACAGCAGTTGTTGCCTCTGCTATCCTGTCTGCTTCTACTGGCTCTGATTTTAAGAGCCTTTTCAGTCTTCCAAATAACTGAAACTCAAGAAGTTGAATGAGTTTGAGTCAGTGAGGATCATAAGGATCCAAAGAATAAAATAATAAACCACAGTACAGTTTACAGTAATTGTTTTGAGAAATCCAAGGCCTTTATTTTCATGACTCTTGTTCAAAGGTTTGAGGTTGCTGAAATTGCCTCTCTCAGCAAATAAATGTATTATTTCAAAACAGGCATGATAACCACTATGTTAAGACCCACTAAATGTTAACTAGTATTTAGATAATAAACATCTATTATTATGAGTTCAAACAAACAAATATATTTATTGGATATAAGGGTCCAGGCTAAATATGAATGTGTTCACCTCTGGGAAAGGACAAGGAGAGAGGAATGAGCCAAAAAGAAATATGGTGAGGACTTCAATTCCACTTAATGTGTTGTTTGTTTTATTTAAATATATGTGTGTGTATATATATATAAAATTTAAATACTAAATTTTATATTATAGATAATAACTATAAAGACAAAATATTTTATTTTACATTTTTCAAATATAAACATTTATTTTTTGTTGTTTTTGTTGTTTCAGACATAGATGTGTGTGTATATGTATGTATTGATTCTGTACTATAAAACATTAGGACCTCACAGTATAATATAATTCAGTTCATCCTCATGGAGATTCTCCTGGTTTAAAGATGTTAGACCTTTGAAGCTTGCTTTCTTATATTGATATTATGAGCCACTGACAGACACATATATATGATAGAGAAGAAGCAAAGAAGATAAAAGATTAACATGTGCCCTTGGTAGTTTTTATATTATTCTAGCTTTTCTGTATTTTCACAACTTTTTCTAAATTAAGGGAGCAAAAATCAAGGAAAATCCTACTTCCTAAGCCATAAATAAATCTCTGTTGCATAATTTCCTTTTATATAAAAAGAAAAAGTTTGGGCGAGAACATTTTACTGTCAAATTTGGGGTCTCCCTTCTCAGTTATTCTGTTTTATTGTTATTTTCTCTAGTGTTTTCCCTACCTTTGATCTTCTTGTTAGAAAACTATGAGCTAAAATATTTTAACAAAGCAACAAGTGTGGCATTGAGTGTATCACTACTTCTATCTAGTCACATTTCCCCTGATCCGTTTAAGGTGGGGATAAGACCAGATCCATGTTTGAATGGGTTTCTATATCCCCTACAAAGCTCTATCCATTTCCCCAGGGTAAGGAGAAAAACTAACTTCACAATAGGTGGGGCTCTAGGCCCCTCACATCCAGAGAAGCTGTATTAACAAAGTTTTAACATCAAATTATACCGTTTTTGAACAAAGTGTCCCAAGCTTATAAAAAAACACTTTTTTTAAAATCTCTAGGTGGGCCTCCCCGGTGGCGCAGTGGTTGAGCGCTGGGTTGCGAAGCTGCCCGCAGCCTCTGCAGCACCGGTTCAATCCCCGGCTGCTCCCAGGCCACCAGAGGAGGGTCCCACATGGCGCGCAGACCTCTCCTGCCGCCCGCTGCTCCCCTCAGCAGTGTACTTCGGTCCTTCTGCCTGCTCTGTTCCCTGCTCTGGCTCTGGTGAATTCTCTCGCCCTCCCGCACTTCTGACTGTACCCAGTGCTTGTATAAATAAATAAATAAATAAATCTTAAAAATAAAATCTCTAGGTGACATCTAGCAACAGTTTTGGCTGTAACTTGTCATATGTAGTCAGGGAATAAACTTACTTCTTGAAGTATCCATGCCTTCCTGGTCCGTTCTGCACTTCAGGGTATTTACTTTCTTTCTTGTCTTGCCCTAAAGGGTTAAAAAGAACAAGTTGGTATTTGATAAGCATTAGAACTCTGAAATCTGGAAATAAGATGAGATTCAAAAGAAGTCCAAGGCTATATTTTTCTCTTTCTCTCATGAAACCTCACTTAACTTGCCATGTTAAAGGAAGAAGAAAATTTTTACAAAGTCCAAGAAGCTGTGGAATCTTTTAAAACCATTTTTCATGCTTTCTAATGTTAGATATTGCCATGCTGACAAATGCATTCTTGTCATGAAGAATTTCAAGTGAATTTAATTTATAGAGTTTTATTCGGAAAAGTTTTTTTCTTGAAAGAAGTAATTGATGGGAAAAATAATTTATAAAACAATTTTTACTTCTCTTCATAGTATCATCTAACTGTATGTTTTCATTGCATATGATTAACAATTTTACATATACCAGAAAAAAAGGTTAAATTACCAGTAAACCTCACCATAATGTTTTTTTTTTCCTTATCTGTCATTTATAAAATTATCACCAGATCATTCACAGAAAATTCAGAGAGTTCAGAAAGGAGAAAAAAAATGCCTAAGTAGGCAAAAAAAAAAATTTTTTTTTTTTCCAGGAAACTACAACACTTTGGTATTATTTAACTTGGGTATATTCCTCTGTTGTTTTCATACTCTATATAGAGTCAACTGTGATTTTACTCTTTTTACCTAGCAATTTATCCTAAGCTTTTACATATATGATTTAAAACTCTATATAATATATATCATAATTTTCTTAGCTATTATCCTATTGTTTGACATTAAATTACAAGTGTCAAATTATTAATAATTACTGTTTATTATAATTAAACCACTTCCAGTTTTTCTGTTACAAGTAAAACTTCCATGACTTCTTCCATATTTAAACATAAATCTTTGTGTTTGGGTTAAATCTTAATCTTGGTCAAAGGATATGGATATTTTCAGATCCAACTAACCAACCTTTCTAGTAGTGCTGTAAAACTGAAGCCATGAGTTTACAAATACCTTGTGTGATCAGAGAAAACTTTGTGATGATGTAAACCCAGTCCATGTGGTTACAAGTTTAAATTTTACTACTCATTTCTTCAACTAAACTTTATTGACCTTTTACTATGTACCAGGCTGTGTACCAGATACTAGGGGCACAGCAGTGAACAAAACAAACCACCTTTACCCTCTTGGGACTTTATTGTAGTGAGGTGCAGAAGATAAACAGATAGTTAATAAGATAGTTAATATGATGTCAGGTAGTGATAAGTGATACAAATTAAAATAAAGCAGAAGACATATGTAGGTATAGAGAATGTGCCAAGGTAGAGTATTATGAGAATTCTGCAAGGATTTTTTAGTGATAAATGGAGTGGCTATACACACATTACTCCTCAGGAAAATTCTAATGTCGAGCTTTACTTTGGTGTTAATAGAAGACAGAGATCTTTTTTGAGGCTTCTTGTTTTCCATTTACTTATAGAGAAAATGGTTATGTCTTTTCCCAAGGATCTGGGGATCCATATGCTTTTGATTCCCATTTTGCCAGGCTCTCCATGCACACCCCTGCGGTTCCACCCATCAATCATAATTTTCCCAAGTGGTCCTTAATGATGTCACATTCTTACATATTAGAATTAGAATATTAGAAAGGTAACAGAAAAGAGGAAATCAATGCAGCAGTAAAATGAAATGTGTCTCTAGGAAGAGAGATGTTTACATTTGACTAAAAAGTACATTCCTTCTATTTTCAAATGATCTTATTCTGTTTGATCTTCAACAAGAACTGGATCCAGTGAATTTTTATGCTGTAAGGATGCATCTCAGAGATTTTTTTTTTTTCTGTTCAGGAAGACTCATTTGAATAAAGATACCTTTCAAAGCAATTGCAGAAATTATCCCTAGAAAATTGCTGCTGATCTGAGTGGCCTTTATACTCAATTCTCTTCCTTTTTATGTCTCCACTCAATGAGTTCTTTATTTTTGCCTTTTATCCTCTTTATAAAGGTTAAGGGCTTTTACTCTCACTTTTAATTGACACTTAAGAATTATACAGTTTCTGGCCATAAAAGAGGACTAGAAGGGAGGGAAGCGCAAAACCCTGCTCCCCTCCCCCGCCCACAGAGGCGGCACTCTCCGACCGGCAGAGAGGAGGAAACAACAAACCAAAACGACCCACAAGAACAAACGACGCAGCAAGCGGGACTGGGAGTGGAAAGGAACTATTGCAGCCACCACACCCCGTGAACGGGAGCTGTGGAGAACCCTGCAGGATCCGCCAAGGCGGTGAGCGAACGGCTCCGGGCGCCATTAGAGAAGAACAAAGACCCCGGGAGACGCGCACACAGCCCGGGCTGCCGGTAAGCCTGCGCGGAAACGCGGCGCGCTCGGTGCTCTTGAAAAGCAAGTGCAGACCTGGATCGCGGCTGCCCAGGTCCCCGCGCCTGCGACCTAGGCTTGCGGGGAGACGACCTAGGCTTGCGGGGAGACGCGCGGAGGTCCTCACTGAGGTGAAGGTCCCTCCCTGAGTGAGCAGGAACCAGGCGCCCAGGCACGGGAGCGGGGTTCAAAAGGCGCCATTCCCGCACCACTGAACTGGGCTACAGCCCGCGTCCTGGAACTGAGGGCTTTGAACTGAGACCCGGGGCACGAAAATTCGGGGCGTGGTTTCTCCACGACGGTGGGGCACAAGGCAGACACAGCACCCCAAAGCTGTTGAGGTGTACCCTACCATTCCCGCTCTGTTCTCTGTCCCACGGGGTGGGGGGAGGCGAAAAACAGCCCCCCAAGGACAATAGGAGAGATCTCTGGCGCCACCTAGCGACCAGGAAAAAAAAAGTCACTAACACCCTATAAAACAGTACATTTCTTAAGACTGCTTGAAAAGGGCAGAAGGTTTCTGGAGGACCCAGTGGCCAGCCGGGAAGTTATTCCACGCCAGGCCCCTTCCGACCAGCAGTCTGAGCCCACAGAGGGAGCAGGCACCCACGTCCGGGGCAGACCGGGTGTGCAGAAGAGTGTGCCTGAAACCGGAGGCGCAGGGACTGCATCCCGCTTCGCCATTTGAGAACAGGGACATTTCTTCAGTAAAAACTGCCTAAAACCAGCAGAAAGCTCCCCCAGAAGACAGAGATGGCTCCTGGAAGAGCCAGAGGGGAGCGGAGAAGTTCACCCAAGATGTCAGTCAGTCCGAGCAACACAGTGTCCCAACGCATACGACAAATTAGAAAACAGACAGTAGGGAGTAGAAGAACCACACGCAACCTAAAAACTCCTCAGGAAAGAAGCACACCACAAAAAGAAAACCACTCCCAGATTGCAACGACAGCAACTTGGAAGAACTTCTGAGCCTTCCAGAAAGAGAATTTAAAATTGCCATGATTAAAAAAGTGATAGATCAGAAGAAGGAAATTGAGTCCCTAAAGAGGGAAGTAAGAGAAATGCAGGAGATCAAAGAATTAATGGAGGAACTAAAGAACTCTGGGAAAAGCAATGAAAGCAGAATAGATGAAATGGAAGAACGAATAAGTAATCTTGAAGACACAGAAATAAAAAGAACCAAAACAGAAAAGGAAAGAGAAGTACGAAGGAAAAAGAATGAAGAAAGACTTCGGGAACTATCTGACTCCATGAGGAAAGGAAATATAAGAGTTATAGGAATTCCAGAAGGAGAGGAGAGAGATGTAGGAACAGAGAAAATATTCATGGATATAATTGAAGAGAACTTCCCAAATGAGAAGAAGGAGCTGAAAATTGATATACAAGAAGCAAGAAGAACACCAAACTTCCACGACGAAAGGAAAACACAGCAAGACACATAATAGTAAAAGCTCCCAAGAATCCAGGACAAGGAAAAAATAATGAAGCTGACAAGAGGGAAGAAACAGATAACATTCAAAGGAAAACAATCAGGCTGACATCAGACTTCTCTGAAGAAACACTACGGGCAAGGAGAGAGTGGAGGGACATAGTCAACAGACTCCAAGAAAACAGATGCCAACCAAGAATACTCTATCCCGCAAAGCTCTCTTTCCTCCATGAAGAAAGAATATGGACCTTCCCAGACAAAGAGAAACTCCGGAATTTCATTGCGACTAAACCCCCACTCCAAAAAATACTACAGGGAATCCTAAAGCCAGAACCCTCAGAGGGACGAATAACAACGAAAGAAGAGCAAAAAAAAAAAAAAAAGTTATTAAAAGAAAAATAAATAAAATCAAAGGAAAGACAAACATAATGGCAAATACAGATGCTAACATATCAATATTAACTCTAAATGTAAATGGACTAAACTCTTCAATAAAAAGACACAGAGTTGCAGCCTGGATTAAGAAACAAAACCCAACCTTTTGCTGTCTCCAGGAAACAATTTAGCTACAAAAGATAAAATAGGCTCAAAGTCAAAGGATGGAAACAATCCTACAAGCAAATGGGCCAAAAAAGAAAGCAGGAACAGCTATACTTATATCAGATAAAACAGACTTCAAACTCAAAAAATAAAAGAGACCCCAATGGTCACTACATTATGATTAAGGGGACAATACTTCAAGAAGAAATAACACTCATTAACATATACTCACCAAACGAAAGAGCACCAAAATATATCAGACAACTGTTGTCCTCTCTGAAAACAGACATCAGAGAAAACACATATGTAGTGGGAGACTTCAACACACCCACTATCAACAATGGATAGATCAACAAGACAAAAAATAAGTAAAGAAACTAAAGCTCTAAATAAGGACCTAGAGCATTTGGGCTTAACAGACATCTATAGAACACTAAACCCAAAAAAAACGGAGTACACATTTTTCTCAAGCGCACATGGATCATTCTCCAGGATCGATCACATACTGGGGCACAAGACAAACATCAACAGATACACCAAGATTGAAATCATACCAACCATCTTTTCTGACCACGAAGGCATCAAACTAGAAATAAATCATAAAAAGAAGGCAAGGAACTATCCTACCTCATGGAGATTAAAAGCCACACTACTGGAAGACCACTGGACTAACGAGGAGATCAAAGAAGAAATTAAAAATTCTTTGAATTGAATGACAAGGAGGACACCAATATCCTAAATGTATGGGATGCAGCAAAAGCAGTAATAAGAGGAAAATATATAGCAATAGAAGCTCACATCAAAAAACAAGAAAGAACTCAAAGAAACAACCTAATCTCGAAGCTCAAAGATCTAGAAAAAGAACAACAAAAAAACCCCAGAACCAGTAGAAGAAAAGAAATAATAAAAACCAAAGCAGAAATAAATGAAATTGAAACTAAAAAAACAATCCAAAAGATCAATGAAACCAAGAGCTGGTTCTTTGAAAAAATAAATAAAATAGACAAACCCCTAGCCAGGCTCACAAAGGAAAAAAGGGAGAAAGCACAAATACACAGAATCATAAATGAAAGAGGAGAAATCACAACGGACACAGCAGAAATCAAAAGAATAATCAGTAACTACTATGAACAGTTATATGGAAACAAGTTCAACAATCTAGAGGAGATGGACAAATTCCTACAACTCTACAATCACCCAAAGCTAGATAAAGAAGAAATAGAACACCTAAACAGACCAATTACAAGCAGCGAAATTGAAATGGTAATTAAAAACCTCCCCAAAAACAAAAGCCCAGACCTGATGGATTTACAAATGAATTCTACCAAACATTCAGAGACGAATTAGTGCCTATCCTTCACAAACTCTTCCAAAAAATTGAGAAGGAAGGGACAATACCAAACACGTTCTATGAAGCCAATATTACACTAATACCAAAACCGAATAAGGACAACACAAAAAGAAAACTATAGGCCAATCTCCCTAATGAACACTGATGCAAAAATCCTCAATAAAATTTTAGCTATCAGAATCCAACAATGTATCCATAAGATAATTCACCACGACCAGTTGGATTCATTCCAGGGGCACAAGGATGGTTTAACATCCGAAAATCAATCAACGTTATCCAACACATCAACAAAGAAATATAAAACCATATGATAATATCAATAGATGCTGAGAAAGCTTTCGACAAAGTGCAACACCCATTCATGATAAAAAGCCCTTGAAATTCTTGGGATAGAAGGAACATACCTGAACATCATAAAGGCCATCTATGACAAGCCACAGCCAGTATCATTCTCAATGGTGAAAAGCTGAAAGCAATTCCATTAAGATCTGGAACAAGACAAGGATGTCCACTCTCACCACTGCTTTTCAATATAATACTGGAAGTCCTAGCCAGAGCAATAAGACAAAGAAAGACATCCAAGGAATCCAAATAGGAAAAGAAGAAGTCAAACTATCACTATTGGCAGATGATATGATAATATACTAGAGAACAACCCCAAAATCTCCACAGAAAAACTAATTCAACTCATCAATCAATTCAGTAAAGTGGCAGGATACAAATCAACACGCAAAAGTCAGTAGCCTCCTATACACAAACAATAAATCTGAAGAAGAAGAAATCAAAAAAACCACCCCTTTTATTATCGAAACAAAAAAATCAAATATTTGGGAATAAATCTAACAAAAGAGGTAAAGGACCTATACAAAGAAAACTATAAAACACTGTTAAAAGAAATAGAAGAAGACACAAGAAATGGAAAGACATCCCCTGCTCATGGATTGGAAGATAAACATTATTAAAATGGCCATCCTACCAAAAGCAATATACAGATTCAATGCTATTCCAATCAAAATCTCAATGGCATTCTTCAAAGAAATAGAACAATTATTGATGAAATTCATATGGAATCACCAAAAACCCCGAATAGCCAAAGCTCTACTGAAAAAAAAAGAAGGAAATGGAGGCATCACACTCCCAGACTTCAAACTCTACTACAAAGCCATAATCATCAAAACTGCATGGTATTGGAACAAGAACAGACATACAGACCAATGGAATCGAATAGAAAATCCAGAAATAAACCCACAGATTTATGGTCAACTAATCTTTGACAAAGGAGCAAAGACTATGCATTGGAGCAAAGAAAGTTTGTTCAATAGATGGTGCTGGGAAAACTGGGTCGCTACATGCAAAAGAATGAAGCTTGACCACTACCTCACACCATACACAAAAATCAACTCAAAATGGATTAAAGACTAGACATAAGACCTGAAACCATAAAATACATAGAAGGAAATATAGGCGAAACACTACTACGGGATTTGCACATCAAAGACATCTTTACAGACACATCACCCAAAGCAGTGATAGTGAAGAGAAAGATAAACAGCTGGGACTACATCAAATTAAAGAGCTTCTGCACAGCAAAAGAGACAATAACAAAAACAAAGATAAACCCACCAACTGGGAGAACATTTTGCACCCAACACTAATGATAAAGGACTGATCACAAAAATCTGCAAAGAGCTGATGAGACTCAGCAACAACAAAGAAAATAATCCAGTCAAAAAATGGCAGAAGAGCTAAAAAGAAACTTCTCTGAAGAGGAAATGCAAATGGCCAACAGACATATGAAAAAAATGTTCAACATCACTTGTAATCAGGGAAATGCAAATCAAAACTACCATGAGATACCATCTCACACCAGTGAGAATGGCACATATTAAAAAAACTAGCAACAACAAATGTTGGCGAGGATGTGGAGAAAAAGGAACTCTTGTGCACTGTTGGTGGGAGTGCAAACTGGTCCAACCACTATGGAGAGGTGTGTGGAGATTTCTGGACCTACTAAACATAGAGCTTCCATGATCCAGCAATTCCACTCCTAGGTATTTACCCAAAGGACACAGAAACATCAATTCCAAAGAGCAACCTGCACTCCTATGTTTATAGCAGCACTGTTTACAATAGCTAAGCTTGGAAACAACCCAAATGCCCAAAAATAGATGACTGGATCAAGAAGATGTGGTACATATATACCATGGAATATTACTCAGCATTCAAAAAAGATAAACACATGCAATTTGCAGCAACATGGATGGCACTGGAAGGGATCATGCTCAGCGAAATAAGCCAAAAAGAAAAGAAAAATACCGATGGTCTCACTCATAGCAGGAATCTAGAAAAACTTAAATAAGGGACCAGGAAAATGAATATAAGAAAGTGAAAATCAAAATCAACAAAAACTATGAACCAGAGACACTTTTTGGGGGTGGGGGGGGGCGGGAGGGGAAGGATTGGGGTCAGAATGGGGCGTTTGCATTGTATGGGGGAATAATAAAAAATAAAAATTAAATATTTGAAAAAAAAAAAAAAAAG